>NW_024582078.1:1822324-1900995 GCF_017639235.1 Corvus kubaryi | reverse complement strand
TATATAATATATAATATATAATATATAATATATAATATATAATATATTATATATTATATATTACATATTATGTATTATATATATCATGTATTATGTATTATATATTCTATATTACATAATGTCTAACATTTTATATTAATAAAAATATTAATTTTATCTGATATAAAATACATAATAAAAATATAGTAAGAATATAATAAATTATATTTATAAAAAATATTTTTTTTTTTTCCCTTTAGTAATAAAGGAAAAATAACCACCCACAGCTACGGGAGAAGTGCACAACGTGGTTCAGGCTCCTGACATCACGCTGGAGATTGCTCAGAAGGAAAAATAAAGGTAGGACAGGAAGCGCAGCCCGTTTTGGGATGGGGGCTGGAAGTGCAAAGCGGCTCTGCCGGGTGTAGAAAACCACGAGCTCCTGGTGGAGCTGCACTGGGGAGCCTGAGCCTGGTGGCCAGGAGGGAGGTGCTGGTTTTTCCCACACTCCGAGGATGGGAGGACAGGATTTCCCCCTTCCTCCCCGAGCTCAAACATCCCCATCCAAGGAAGAGCTGAGAACGCAATGAGGATCATCAGCGGGGACCAGGGGGAAATGCCTGGGGAGAGCTGCTGGCCACTCGCCCAGATCAGCTCCAGAGCTGCCTCTCCTGGCCCTTAGAATCACAGAATTGCCTGCCCTGGGGTGGTGTCCATCCCCTGGGGTGGTGTCCATCCCCTGGGGTGGTGTCCATCCCCTGGGATGGAGCAGATCCCCTGGGATGGAGCAGATCCCCTGGGGCAGTGTCCATCCCCTGGGGCGGTGTCCATCCCCTGGAGTGGTGTCCATCCCCTGGAGTGGTGTCCATCCCCTGGGGCGGTGTCCATCCCCTGGGGTGGTGTCCATCCTCTGGGGCGGTGTCCATCCCCTGGGGCGGTGTCCATCCCCTGGAGTGGTGTCCATCCCCTGGGGCGGTGTCCATCCCCTGGGGTGGTGTCCATCCCCTGGGGTGGTGTCCATCCTCTGGGGTGGTGTCCATCCCCTCCTCCACTGAGGAGCCTCCTGTGCTTCCTCCTCTGCCATCCCAGGCCATGGCTGAGCCCACCTGCACTGGGAGGACTCAGTGCTGTTCCCAGGCTGGGAGCAGCTCCTTGGAGCTGTGGGAACTGGGAAGAGTGGGAATTTCCTCTGTACCCCACAGTGCCACAGCCCAAGTGGCACAGGATGCTGGGGAGGGTGTGGGTGCACCCAGCAAAGAGCTCAGGAGCCTCTGCAGCTTTCCCAGCTGTGTCTGTGGGACACAGCCACCCAGGGCTCCCCACGTGTGACAGTGACTTTTCTCGCATTGTATGAGTGAGGGCTGTCAGCAGCGAGGACTTCCTGGGGCGAGGGCAGCCTGTGGAGCACAAGAACCCAGCAGAGGCAGATGACTCATTTACAACTCGCATTTTGCTTTCAAGCCCTGCAGGAACTTCTGTTTTCGATTTCCTTCTGGGCCCTGGCAGCGCTGTCCTCCCTCGTGACACAGAGCACTGCAGCCCTGTCACCGCTGTCCCCAACCACTGCGGGTCCTGAGCACCCACGTGAATGTTCAGAAGAGTTCCCTGCCCTTCTCTGCTGGGGTCAAAGCGCCTCAGACCATCCTCCCCAGGTTCCAGAGCTGCTGCCCACACTGCTCCTGCTTTCCAGCTTCCCCACTCTCCCTTTGTTACAGGAACAAGAGAACAGGGAAGCGTTGAAGGAGGAGCTGACACCCAAACACCCAGAGACAGCCCCGGGCTGCAGGAAAAGAAATCTCCCCAGGATTTCAGTCAGGGCTCAAGGGAGGGATTCAGGGAAGCTGCAGGGTCTGACCCATCCTCCGAGGGTCTTGTGGGAGGCTGCAAAGGGTTAAAAGCAGCAGCCAGAACTTTGGATGGGATTTGGCTGCAGCTCCAAGGTGGCACAGGGCTCTTATCTTTATTAAGGAGCACCTGCCATGCCAAGAGTGAGCCTTCCCCCGACCGTCCTCAATAAAACAAAGACCTTTGCCTCAACTGTTCCTTATATCCCCCTCGTCTCCTCTTCTTAAAGCTGTCGGACACATTTCCTGGGTGTCTCTAAGGCACACTCATCACTTCTCCCAGCTTTTCTCCAAAGGAAAGTTCCCGAGCCCTGGGTTCAGGGAAGATGGTGGGAGAAGGAGGCAGATCCGTGAGGATCCACAGGAGCAGCTGCAATCCCTATATCCCAGCCCAGCCGTGGGGCTCTGAAGTCACTCCATGACGTGTTATGAATGGCAGGAAATCCGTGGAGCATCCCCCGGGACGAGCTTTTCGCAGCTCTGGTGCGTGGCAGTGATTCCACGGGGCCGTGCGATCCCTCCCGGGACAGAGATCCCGCAGGATTCCTGTGCCTGATCCATCCCTGCCCGGCCCGCGCGGAGCCAGGGCTGCTCCTCCCCCTGCCCCGGCGCAGCAAACTGGGGAGTTTGCCCAGTCTGGGGTTTGCCCAATTTGGGGTTTGCCCACCCAGCACGGCCCCAAGGTGGGCAAACGACCCCCAGCATCCATCCAGCCAAGGTCGCCCCCACACCCGTGCCCGTGGCCGGGGCTCCCCGGCCGGGACAGCGTAGCCACACGTGCCATGCCCGTGTCCAGGTCACAGCCCGGGCGCGGCGGGACGGGTGTCACCCCCTCCTCAGCGCGGTGGGGCGGATGTCACCTGTCCCTCAGCAGGGACAGCTCTGCCCAGCGATGTCCCCTCCCCTGAACCCCTCGGGCCCTGCGCGACTGATGCCGGGGGCGACCGTCACCTCCGCGGGGGTAAAACACCCAACTGCAGAAAATACCGGCAAACGAGGGGGAAATCCCTTTTTGGGGCAGGGAAATTCCGTCTTTGGGGCAGCGACCCGCCCTGAGAGCGACCTCCAGCCCTGGCCCGGGGGTTTCCCGCAGCCCCAAGCGGGGCCGCTGAGGAAGCACCGTGCACTTTGTCCGGGATGCGACCCCCGGCCCTGTCACTCCTCCCGCACCCCCGAGCCCCCCGCACCCCGCGGCTCCCGGTGCATCCCTGCCTATCCCTGCTCCGGCCGCGCCCGGGGAACAGGGATAACCCATCCCGGAGGAGTCTGGGGAGGGGGAAACGGGGGTCTCCTGCCACTCACCGCGTCCCGGCGGGGAACAGCGGGTCGGGATATCCCGGGAGCTACCGCATCCCTGCCGGGACCCGCTCCATCCCTCCGGCCGCTCCCTTCCTACCTCCTGTCCGGAGCGCGGCGCGGGAAAAGGAAGAGAGTGGGGCCGCGGAGGAGGAGGGAAAAGAAGAAGAGGAAAAAAAATCAAGTAGAAACCCAACCCCAGTGACCATAGATAGACACGAGCGCGGGGCCGCGCAGGACTCAGCTCCCTCTAGAGGCACCAACCCCGGCGCGGGGCAGCGCCGAGCAGCGGGGGCTTTTTGGGGGGTTCTTGGGGCTCTCCGGGGGGCTCTGGAGGCTCCTCGGGGGGCTCGGGAGGAGCTGAAGCATCGCCCGGTCTCGGGGCGCTGCGCGGCTCTGGGGGTGCCGGGTGCGGGGTTGTCACCGCACACACCTCGTGCCACCCCCGCGCCCTCCTTGCCGGGCTCTTCCGGAGATCTTCGGCTCCTCCCTGGCTTCTCCAGAGTTTTTCGGAGCTTTTGCTTGCGGCTGCACCTTAAATTCGCCCTCTGCCTGTTCCCCGGCCGGGAGCCCCGTTAAAGTCACGGTTTGAGAGTTTCTGGTCCCTGGGACGGAATCTGTGTTGATCCACCGGCAAAAAAAAAAAGTCACCGGTGGCAGAGGGAGCTCCCACCGAGCGCCTTCGGGAATTCAAAATCCACCGAGATTTGGGGAAATCCAGCAGCTCGAGGAGACAGCGAGAGAGATTCAGCCCTGGAGGGTTCAGCAATCTGCCCCAGCCGCTTTTCCTCTCCTCTCTCTTGGGACGCTGCCAGGGGCGCTGCTGGGGCTGGAAAATGCCAGATAAGCAGAGGTTTGGGGCTGGGCAGACGCCTGGCTGCTGCTGATCACATCACCAGTCTGCCCAGTGGCAGGAGCACTCTGAGGGCCCCAGAGCCGCGGATTTTGGAATTCTTGGCTTACTTGGCTGAGCTTTTCCAGGGAGAACGGGCCCCTGGCTGCTGAGGGTGCAGCTCCGGCTCCCTCGGAGGTGAGGGCTTCTGGGGACATGGCCTTGGCACGCCCTGCTGAGGGTGGGGCTGCACTGACAGGGGGAAAGCAGCTGGCAGGGGGCGAAGAAAAGGATTCCCACAGCGGCTGATGGGACTGGGGCTGGGATAGAGGTGCCCCAGCCAGAGCTGGCCTTCAGGGAAGGACGATCATCATGGGGCGAGGAATCAGCTAATGGGGGCTGTGCCCAGCAGGCTGGCAGTGAGGGGTCTGCCTCCCTCCCAGGTGTGCCCACAGAGAAGGTCTCGAATGGGGGTAGAGGTCCCACCACCAATTTTAATTCCTGGGGGGAGTTTGGGGGGTGAATGTGGCTGTTCGGGCCTGATGTCCCCGACTCTGGGGGACCCCACTGACCCGTGCTGGTGGTGGCTGCCCCTGTGCACAGCCAGGGCAAGCTGTGGCTAGGTTTAAGCTGACCTGACTCCTGCAGGACGAGTCCTGTGCCTCTGCCCACCCCCTCATGCCAGTCTGGGCTGCTCGTGGCTGTTCCTCCCCATGATTTCAGATTGAGCATCCCCAGGATCGCCTGGGAGAACTTCTGCAATCACAAATCCCATCTCAACCCTTCCTTCCTGCAAACCGCTTCCCTTCCACCTCGGATGTGTTGCACAACACCTCTGTGCTCCGGCTGCGGAAAACCAGCTGGGAAAGCGGCACTGAGGAGCCAATTCCCAAGCAATTCCTCGGTGTGAACCACCTCTGCCACAGGCAGCTCTTTCTGTGGTGCATCAATGCAGAAATTTCCAGCTGGAAACCAGAATTCCTCTAATAACGACTCTGACAGGACTCCTGCTGCTGCAAAAGGTGTGGAAAATGAATCGTGTGGGATTGCTGGACGATTGTGAGTCCAGAGCTTGTGGGGACTGAGCTGTGGGTGGGCAGCGGGGACTCCCCGTGTCTGCCAAAGGCTGCTGGAGAGGGTTAGAGATCCCAGGGATAATGGGAAACTGGTTGGAAAGGACCAGCTCTGCATGGGAATGGCCAGTATGGACATCGAGGAATGACGGTGGGAAGGAAGGGTCCAGGAGATCGTTGGAGGAGCGCTGTAAATGCTGCGCGCAGCTCCGCCGAGCAGCCAGCCCGTGCTGCTGCAGAGCCTTTGGGATGTGGAATCAACAATTCCCAGCTGGCTCTGCCGCCCCGGCTCTGTGATCACCGGTGTGAAATGTTCCCAGCTTTCACCAGCTCCTCCTTTCAGCAGCTCCTTTGGCTGGTTGGAATTAAAAAAAAAAAAAAAAAGGAAAAAGGAAATCTATTTGCTGGTGGAAATGTGCAGCAGCTGCGGGGATGGAGCCGCCGGATTCGGGATTCTCGTGGCATTTTAGAGCGCACTTGGTGGTGTCTAAATCCAGGCTGGAGATGGGAAAAGGGGTGGGAAAGAGGATGGGAAAAGGGAGCTGTGCTCAGCTGCGCATCCCCAGCCCTGGTGTGGTGCCAGCCCGAGGTGAGAACACCCTTCCCGTGGGCAGGGGCTGCGCGCTGCTCCCGGCGCTGCCGCGGGAAGGGATCGGGAGGGCGCAGCTGGAAGGTGGGAGAATCTCGGGTTTGAGCAGCCAGGATGACGCGGCACTTTCAGATGAGGGGTTTTGAGGGTAAAAAAAAACCAAACCCCATTCTGCAGCCAGGCGGCTCGTGGGGTCCCGAGCCAAGGCTGAGCAAACCCCGGCAGCGGCAGCAGCCACGGGAAAGTCCCGGGGCAGAGCAAAGCTGAGCTCCAGCAGCTCCTCGGGGACGCCGGAGCAGCTTTGTCCCGCGTCAGCGCAGCCACAGGGACGCTGTGGGGAAATCCTGCCCTGCCCGAGGCTGCACCCCTGGGAAAACACCCCTGGAGCCGTGCCTGAGTGGCCGAGGGAGGAGCAGCTCCTTGGTTTGCCCTCGCAGGTGACACAGTGGTGACAGGAGTGGCAGGAACCCAAAGTGCAGCAGAGGCTGCTGCCGGGCTGGAGGAGGTTTTATCTCCCTCCCCTTGGCCTTTGGCTGCTGGAGGAGCTTCCCTGAACCTTCCCCTTGCTCCCACCTCCCGTGCTGGGGGGAATCTCAGGGAGAGGCCCTGGCAGAGGTGGGAATGCAGCAAGGATGAGCCGCTGTCGGTTTCAGGGGGGCTTCACCTCGGCTCTCCCCCTGCTCCCAGCTGTGCCTGTGTCCCCCTCCCAGCCCTGTCCCCTCTGTGCTGTCCCCCAGCCCTATCCCAGCCCCTGTCCCAGTGCCAGGGCTGTGGCTCAGGGCAGTTTGTGTCCGTCATGTCCGTTTGAGCCAATCGCTGGCACCCGTGCCCACCCCAATGGCCACCCCAATGGCCACCCGGGCTCCCAGCCAGCTCTCCCTGCTCCACCTCCTCAGGGGGCTCTTGAGGGTCCCATGGTGGACACAGAAGCCCAGAGTGGAGGAGCTGGTGGCAGTTGAGAGGATGCAGCAGCCCTGGGGAGCCCCCGAACTGGGAGCACTGGGAGGATGCCCGGGGAAAGAACCACGCGGCCACTTGGGCTCCCTGCTGTCCTTCCCCGCTCCAGCTCCTCAGGGGCTCCTGGGGAGCCTGTGGGGGACACGGAAGCCCTGAGAGGAGAAGCTGGGGGCAGCTGGGGGCCGCAGCAGCCCAGGGCAGTGCTGGGACAGGGTCAGCGGGGAGAGACGGAGTCGCTGCTGGGGAAGCCGGGGAAGCTCAGCATCAGCGGCTGCCTCGTGCTCAGCACCAGCACCGGGAGCTGCTGGGGCCCAGGGACGTGCTGGGGGCCAGTGCTGGCAGCCACAAGCCCAGCAGCCAGCGGGCACAGCCAGGAGGGGACGGCCACGCCGGGATATTCCAGGGGCAAAGCTCTGCACATGTAAGAGCTGGGCTGGGGGTGACGCGGGGCCACAAGCCCAGCTGGCTGCAGTGTCCCCGCGGGAGGGTGTCCCCCCCTCTCCCCCGGCTCCGATGCCCTGCAGGGACAGGGAGGAGCCTGCTGGGCTTCAGCTGATGCCGGGCAGGTGGGGCTTGCTCGGTTGGGTGTTATCAAATCCAGTTTTCCCCCGACTTCCTTAAAGCTTTGACCTGAGCCCAGTGTGTCCAGCAAGGCCCCAGTTGGGACATTCTGTACCCAAAGCTGGCAGCTCCACTCCCACCTCTGCCTGTGCTGTTCCCACCTCCCCAAAGGTGCCCGGGGGGCTCTCTGGGGGCTGTGGCACCTTCCAGAGCCCCCAGTTCTGGCCTTTGACAGCCTGTGGCCTCTCCAGGCAGGGGGTGGGGCCATGTCCAGCTGTGCCATCGTTGCTGGAGGGTCAGGATGGACACTCCGCTGCTGTGGCCTCATCCAGACCCCCCTGGCTGTGCTGTTCCTGCAGGGATGGGCTCCCACCAGCTCCGGGTGCTGATGGGGAAGGCGTTGCCAGCCCTGAGCCAACTCTGATGCTGAATGGAAGAAGAAGCAGCTCCTGGAAGGTGAGGGCTCAGAGGGAAGGCAAATCCCCCCTCACCCTTGAGGGCTGCCTGGTGGGTGGTGGGAGGAGCCCTGAGGAGTGGGTGGACACGGAAAACTGCCCAGGGGGTGTGGGAGGGTGAAGCACCCAGCCAGCTGCCCTCCAGACTTAGTGCCCAGCATGCCTGGAATGGGTCCCCTGGCTTTGAAATATCTGGAGCTGGCATGGGATCCTCTCTCAGCCACTCCTGGGGGAATGTCTAATTCCCTCATGAGGGAAGGGAGGTGACAGCTCGGGGCAGTCACTGGGATTTTTTGGGCTTGATTTGATCAGCAGGTGAAGGTGCAGGGCCCCCAGAAGCAGAGATGTCCCAGGGCAACCGGCTCTGGAGCGGGAGCCGGCAGTGAAGGGCTTTGGATAAGGCTGGTGAGAGAATGTGAAGAGCAGAGGAGCTGCTGAGAAGGGTCCCAGTGCCCTCAGGCCTTGGAAAAGGTGTAGGGATGGAGAAAAATGAGCAGAACTGACCCTGGCACTGCCAAGGCACTGCTCTGTCAGAGGCTGTGGCCTCCCAGGGGTGTCCGGGATGCTCTTCCATCCCTCCAGGGGACTTCCCAGTTGAGGAGGAAATAATCTTGGGATGCTGCTGGTCAGCACTGGGCAACCCTTGACTTTTGGAACTGCCTGCCTCAGTTTGCCATCTGTGACGGGGGACGTCTGCTCCGTGCCATGGAGCTCTGGGTGATAAAGTGGCACAGCAGGGCTGGGGGCAGAGAGAAAGGTTTTTTTCCCAGCTCAGCTGCCGGTATCAGTTGCATCAGAACCGAGCTGCTGTACAGAGACACTTTGTCAGCACTGACATCATCTCTTCCCGGTTTGTTTTTCCACTGCAGGCTCCTGCCCTGGGAAGTGTGATGGGAAGGGAAGAGGAGTCGCTTCTGAGCGGGGCTGCTGACGGCCCTGCAAACCCCTGGGATGTGGTGCTGGTCAGGAGGTGAGCCAGGAGTGCTGGGGAGAGAAATAAACTGCCAGGGGCAGGGTTAGACAGGATTTTAGTAGAAATCCTTCCCTGGGAGGATGGGGAGGCCCTGGCACAGGGTGCCCAGAGAAGCTGTGGCTGCCCCTGGATCCCTGGAAGTGTCCAAGGCCAGGTTGGATGGGGCTTGGAGCAGTCTGGGACAGTGGAAGGTGTCCCTGCCCATGGCAGGGGTGGCACTGGATGGGCTTTAAGGTCCATTCCAACCCAACCCTTCCGAGGATTCCGTGGTTCCAAATCTCCTCGGAGCACCAGGTGGCACTGTCCGACTTCCCACCGAGCCGAGCTGACCCGGGCTAACCTGGCTGGGAGACGCAGACACCGCTGGCTCCCGGCTCCGGGCTGCGGGGACCAGGGGACAGCGGGGACAGGACGATGGGACAGCGAGGGACCGGCTCTGCACGGACCGAAGGGGTTTTCCAGGTTTTTTGGGGGGGAGATGGATTCACCTCCTGCACCCTCAGCAAATCCCAGAATCGTAAAAAACCCACCCAGCGAACCCGTGTTGTTCGTCAGGTTTGTCACAGAGTTTCCTCCCGGTTCCC
This sequence comes from Corvus kubaryi, assembly GCF_017639235.1. Taxonomy (NCBI): domain Eukaryota; kingdom Metazoa; phylum Chordata; class Aves; order Passeriformes; family Corvidae; genus Corvus; species Corvus kubaryi. The sequence goes on along the minus strand of NW_024582078.1, from coordinate 1,891,852 downwards.
TCCGGGAGTCCCGAGGGGCACAGGGCACCTTTGCCGTGGTCCCACCCGTGTCCCCACGCCGGGCTTGTCGCCCTGTGCTGGCTCTGGGCTCTGCAGGGACACAGAACACGAGGTTTTGGGCAAAGCGCTCCTCACACGCAGCAGATTTATCAAATTGATTAAAAGCCCAGCAGATCCAGGCCTGGTTCCTGTAGCAGCTCCTGGAGCGTTAATCACGCTGTGTCTGTGAGCCCAGAGCAGCCAGCACAGCCAGCTCGCGTTTTCCAGGTGCTGGAAGAGCTGCCAGGCGGTTTAGGACAAAATTCCTGACAAATACACCTTTGCTAATCTGCTCTATAAACACGGGCAGGCAGGGGAGGCTGGGGGGGGGGGCTGAAAAATCCACTCAGATGGGAAATCCAACCCATCCTGTGCTGGGGGTGAGTCCTGAGGCTCAGAGCTCCTGCCAGGAGCTTGGGAAAGCTCCCAGATCCTTGGGATCCAACACGGTGAGTGCAGAGGAAGGAAGCTTGGGACAAGCTTGGAGGGTCCTGCAGGTCTGTGGTGATGTGGTCAAGCAGCATCTCGGTGTCTGGGTGGATTCCTGCTGGGAGGCCACGCTGGGAACGCCATTCCAATGGGCTTTTCCTCGCCGTGCCTGTACCTGATGTGTCTCTCTCTCCCCACAAGGTTTCCTGAGGGTGGATGGAGCAGAAGAAGATTTTGGCTGCTTTGGGAAAAGCTGGGCACAGCTGGGAGCAGGTGGAGCCTCTGGAGAGGGCTGAGGTGAATGTGGAAGGGAAAAACGCCACTGGAGCTGTGACCTGGGACATCTCTCTGGGCACTGTGTTGTCACCACGGTGTGTCCTGGTCACAGCTGCATTTCTGCCTCTTCCATCAACTCATCGTGGCACCACCTGGGCCAATGTGCCCAAAATTGCACTGTCTGCTCCATAAATCCCTCTTAGAAAAGCTGGGGCCTCCTGCAGACAAACCCAGCACGTTTCAGTCGAGGTTTTTCATGAAATGAGCCCAGTTTGGAGCCCCCTCTGTGTTGGTTCAGCACTCCCCGCCTCAGTTTCCCCTTTCCCGTGAGGGGTTGCACAGCAGATCCTCCCCTCCAAAGCACCTCGTGGGTCAGTGCCAGACTTGGAAACGCTTCTGAATTTCAGGCTTCCGGGGCCTTTGGGCAGGATCAGCGCCCTGGCTGTGGAAACGCTCCATGGCCCTGGGGAGTTCCCGAGCCTGGCTGCCCTCAGCCAGCAGCACGCTCCTCCCGCACGCAGGGACAGCCCGGGAGAGACGAAAGAGCGACTTCCTCCGCTCCGTGCGCAGGATGAGCCCGTCTGGAGGTGGGGAGGGGGCTCAGTGCCCGACTTGTGCCGGGGGGCACCTCAGCTCCCGGCTTCTCCCTCCTGCAAACACCAGACGCGTTCTCGTGTCTGCAGTCGCTGCATCCGGGGCTGGGAAGCTCCCCGATAACACCGGGAAGCGGATCCCGGGCTCTGCGGGCGCTTCACCGAGTTATTCTCCCTCCGCGCCCGGCTCCGCAGCCTCCTGGCTGGGCGGTGCGCGGGCAGGGCAGGCTCGGTGCGCTCTGGAAAGCACTCGGAGTTCCGGGGATGCTTCTCCGTGTGGTGCCTCCGGCCCAGAGCCGCACAGAGGCTCCTTTCAGCCCCGCGGGTGTCTGTGGTGAACAGATCCCGGTTCACAGCGCGGGCAGATAAAAGCAGGGACACGCCTGGCGCGGCTCCCGGAGCCGCAGCCGCTGGGAATTGCTGGTGTCCAGCCTGTCCCAGGCAGCGAAAGGGGCTGGAGGCCGGCGGGGTGCGAGCAGCTGGGCATCCCTGCGGTGCCCGAGGTGCCCCGTGCCCGCTGCAGGTCCGGTTTGGGGCACGGGGCAGCGCAGTGGGCAGCAGGGCTGGGGGGACAGTGCCACTCGGTGCCAGCCCCTTCGCCCCCTGAGGCGCATCCTTCCCTCCCTCCCGCCCTAGATCCAGCCCCTAGGAGAGTCAGGGAGCAGCTCCCGACGTTCCGGGCTCCCCGGCAGCCCCCCTGGAGCCGGGATCGCTGCTGCTGCCTCGCTCCCCATCCCGGGACCGGCCGGACTTCGGCTCGGCCCGAGGAGCTCCTCAGCTCCAGCTCTTGCCTCTTCTATTCCCTCGGCTTAATAAAAATACCACATTTTCTTTTTTGCTTTCCCCTTCCCCATTCCTGGGGAAAGTCCCTTGAGTCTCGCCCTGCCTCGACTGCTACAGCCTGGCTTTGGTTGGAATTTTTTATTAATTTCTTTTTTTTTTTTTTTTAGATGAAGCATTTAGTGTGACTAAAACATTCTCACTTCTCCCTCTTGATTATTCCCTTTTCCTCATTAAACAGCTCCGTGTTGAATTATTTTTCCTCCTCTCCCAATCCTTCCTCCCTCCAGCTTTTTTATTATTTATTCTCTGTGGCTTTTAAGGGCTTTATTCATCCATTTCATGGTAAGAAGAGGCCTCTGCCTCTGTCCCCCCACACTGCAAAAGGATCAGTGGGACCAACGTGATGGTCCCACTCCATCCCCTGGGGTTAAAACCTTACAGAGGGTTGAGAGAGGGGTTGGTTCCATGGGCTGGAGAAGCTGTGGCTGCCCCATCCCTGGCAGTGTCCAAGGCCAGGTTGGACAGGGCTTGAAGCAACCAGGTATGGTGGAAGGTGTCCCTGCCCATGGCAGGGGGTGGAACAAGCTGGTTTTTAGGGTCCCTCCCAATCCAAACCTTTATGGGACACCCCTTCCCTTTCCTTGGGGTGCAGAAGGAGCGTCCCGTCCGCGCATCCTCACCCCAGCCGTGCCCTGCCCCGGCCGGGCAGCGCCGGGCGCTGGAAGCGGTGACCTCACAGCATTCCCAGCGCCGCGGTCACGGGCCGGAGGAGCTGCTGGCAGCGCGGCTCCTGCTAATCTGGGAATTGTATGCCAGGAAGCGCACACCCAGCCGACCTGCCGGGACAAAGCCTGCGCTCAACGCTCCAGCGCTCCCCGGGCTTCCCCCTGAGCGCCCCAGGGCTGCTCTGGAGCGGTCCCGGCGCCTCGCTGGGTCCCTCCCCGCACCTGCCCGGGGGTTGGACACCTGCTCCAGGTGCGGGGACAGAGTTTGATGTTCCCTGAGCTGCTGGCACAGCGCGGGATGCTCTCCCAGCCGCCTCGTGCTCCTGCCCATCCCTGGGGAACGTCACAAAACGGGGATGTAGCACCCAAACTGCCCCGGCCAGCCTGAAACCAGGGCTGTGATCATCCCTGATCACCCCCAGGGTGTTTCATCCGGACCCTGACCGTGACAAATTCACGCAGCCATCGTTATTTTCCTGCCAGTGTGGTTTAGCAGAGCTGCCCTGGCAACAGCCCCTTCCCGTGATGCCTTCCCGGGTACCAAAACTCTCCGTCCTTGACACATCCTTAGAAGCCTTGAGCTCCAAATAGACTCCAGCGCTGTGCAAACCCGCCCGAGATTTCCCGAAGCCAAGGGCTGTAGAAAATGCGGGGTGTTATTATTAGCAGCGAGCCTCTGCCAGGGCAAGTGTCAAACACCACGGAGGTGTCGGGAGGAAGGGTTTGACCCGGCTGAGTCACCGAGGGCAGCTCCTTTCGGGGTTCTGGGCACCTCTGAGGGAAGCAGCTGGTGTTATCTGCGGAGAGGAGCCTGGCAGGGGCAGCCAGCCGGGCCTTCCCACAGTGTCACCGTGCTCTTTGTCCCCGTGGGAAGCGGAGACGCCTCGGCCGGGCCGTGCTCGGGGAGCTGCTGTGCCCTCTGAGGTCACTTGTCACCCTTCACGTGACGCTGCCACATCCTGCTGGCGGTGGTTTAGGGTTTACAAACAGCGCCGTGGTGCCAAAGCAGGGGGAGCTGAGGGGTGCAAAGCCTCCGCCAGCCTCGCTGGCTTCCCCCGTGCCGATGGAAAACGAGGATCCAGCGCCGGAGCGCTCTTCCAGCTGCGGAGGTGGATGGGCTGGTGCGACGGCTCCATCCCATTTCCATCACCCTGCTCTTCGCTGCAGCCTTGCCCTGAGCCACACGGGCTTGTCCTGCTCATTCTACATCTCACAGAGCCCTGCTCGTGGCCTCCTCCATGCAGGATGCTGCACCAACATGGAGGGAAAGAAATGCCTGGAATGATGTCCAGGCTGAGATTCGCTGGGCTCATGAAGCTGCTGTAAAGTTGCTCACAAATGTGAGCCACTCGGATATTCCAGTGATCCGAGCCAGCAGAAGGGAAGATTTTAAATGAAATATTCATGGGGATCCTCAGCCCGTGGAAGCAATAGAGCTCTGCTGCCTTCTGCAGACTCACACTAATTTATTTTTTATTATGACCCATTTGTAGGATGATGGGGCCGGGAGGCTCCAGGCGGTCGCCTCCAGCTTCAGATCCTGTTTTTATTTCAGGTGCTCTAAAAGCACGGAACAGCTCCACGATCTGTGCCCCAAATTCGAAACCGCTAAGGATGTAGCCTGGTATTTCTGACACGCCAAACCTGGGCTCTGACACAGGCAGCAGCTCCTCCCTGCCCTGGCAGCTCAGACAGGCCACGGGCTCTCCTCTGTGCCACTGGCACTGCCCTGGGGTCACGGGGTCCCCTCTGTGCCACTGGCACTGCCCTGGCTGAGGAAGGCACTGTCATCAAACCAACAAAGGGCACTCACAGCTCTGGACCAGACGGGAGAAATATTTGCCAAACAAAGGCTCTATTTTCAAGGAAATCCTCTGACTTTCTGCCTCGAAGAGAGAAATTATTCAAGCTCTGGCGCAGGCGGCCGAGGAGCCGTGGGTAGGAAATTCTCCTGTCATGGGCTGAGCGGTTCTGCCACAGTTGCAGTGGGAGCTGGGGCTGCTTTTCCAGGCAGGGATCATTCCTGCTTTACATTTGGGAATGATTTTAATCTCTTTTTAGACTCCAGATGCACCTATTTCATCCCTGGAAGTGTTCCAGGGGAGGATGGACAGAGCTTGGAGCAAGCTGGACTAGTGGAAGGTGTCCTGCCCGTGGCAGGGGCTGGAACTGGGGGATGTTTAAGCTCTGTCCTGGAAAACTTCCAGGGATGGGGCACCCCCAGCTGCTGCATCCACACAGCCACCCCTGCTCAGCAGAGCAAACAGCTCCGGGGTCTGCTGCTGGGATATAAGACACACTATAGCGTCACCTAGCATTCTTAAACCCCGCAAAATAAAACTCTTGTGCGGCTCGCTTGTTTTCTTTCCCAGCTGTAAATTCTCCCCAGCTCTGGCTCTTCCCCCTCTGCCCGTGCCTGTCCGGGTTCATGGCACCGCCACGAGCTCCCGATTGATTTCCATGCGAAGTCGATAAAGAGTCGCTCCCACCCTGCGCTGTCCCTGTGTCCCTTGTCCCGGCCGGGTGACTCAGACCGACATGACTAACTCTTCCCTCTCCAACAAACAGGGATCTGGGGCTTTGTTCCGCGCCTCTCTCCGCGTTGCTGGAAGCTGCCGAAGAACCGCCCTGGCACAGCGTGACTCATCCCGAGGAGGTGATGTCCGGCTGCTCCAGCGCTGCTTCCGCACGGAGCGTGCCCCAGAGCGGGGCTGGAGCGGGGCAGCTTCTCCTGCGCTCCCCCCATCGCACCCCGCAGGAGCTCTGCTGGGGACGGGATGGGGCCGGTGCCTTGAAATCAGATCCCAAAGCTGGATCCTGCCCATCCTCCCGGGGCTGCTGGGGTTGTTTCCTCCCCAGCGGGGTTTGGACACGCTGGGAGGGTTTATCCACCGCTGCTGGGGTTTGCAGCCAGCCTCTCCTCACCCGCCAGCACGATGGGGTGAGCTTGGGACCGAGGATTCCCCTCACCTGGGCTTGGGACCGAGGATTCCCCTCACCTGGGAGGGGCAGCCACCCCTCCGAGGGTGGAAACGTGTCTGCTGAGGCTTTGTTACCCCACACCCAGTGCCCAGTTTGAGGTGATGGAATATATACACAGTAGGAATGATGTGGAAGGAATTGCTGCCTCTGAGGGTGGGGAGGCCCTGGCACAGGGTGCCCGGAGAAGCTGTGGCTGCCCCTGGATTCTTGGCAGTGTCCAAGGTCGGGTTGGAGTGGCTTGGAACAACCTGGGATAGCGGGAGGTGTCCCTGCCCGTGGCAGGGGGTGGCACTGGATGATCTTTAAGATCCTCCTAACCCAAACCATTCCATGATCCTATGGATGTGCAGGGCGCCCAGGGCACTCCTGGCTGGGCTGGGATAGGATGGGGGTACAGCCGGGCACGGGGCCCCTTCCAGCTTTGCCCTGAGCATCTCTGGTGACATCCAAGCAGTTACAGCCGTGCTCCAGCCTGGCAGCCCCTTTCCTCCCACTGGAGGAGCCCAGGCAGGGTGTGCGCACCCTGCGCCGAGGGGAGCAGCCTCTGCCTGTCCCCCCATCCCTCGGGGACATGCCCAGTGTGACAGAGGCGGTGGCCTGGCCCTGCCAGGGAGCCAGCAGGCGCTGGGCCACTCTGTTGCCAGCCTGTCACTCAGCAGGAAGGAAGGCGTGTGGTTTGCTCAGCAAGGGCTGTAATTAGGCTGATTGGCACTAACTTGCCTCAAAACGCCGGGGAGGAGGGGAGAAACCGCAGCTCAGCCATTTTATGTGGGATTTTACTGGGAGAAATGGAGCCAGGATGGGGCTGCAGTGGGACCTGGCTCCTCTGTGCTCTGTCCCTTCTCTCCGTGACATTCCTGTGAGCCCTTTCAGACCAGACCACCCCCAAGAGGAGCTGCAGTGTTGTGCTCCTGCTTAAAATCAGCCTGGCATAGCATCCCCAAAGCCCAGCTTGGGCTGGGATGGAGCTGAGCCCGCCCTGGTGCTGGCAGGGCAGCGTGGGCTCGGTGCCCGGGCTGGAGCTGGAGCGCGTTTCCTGCCCGCTCTGATAAGATGTGCCTTCATTCACAGCTGTGTGCTGACCACAGGCCACATGAGAGGGCCGGCGTGGCCGCTTGAGAGCAGAGGAAATGCGGCTTGGCCTGGAAATCCATCACCGAGGAGCTGCTGGGAGGAGAGGCCAGGCCTGGCTGCTGGAGCTGGGGTGGTGGTGGAGCCCTTTGGGTTCCTTCAGGGGCCGGGCACGCTGTGGGATGAGATTCCAGCGCTGCTCAAGGCCACTCTGGAGCTGCTGGATGCTTGGAAAATCTGCCCTTTGGTCACAGAACCCCAGACTGGTTTGGGTTGGGAGGGACCTTAAAGCTCATCCCATTCCCCCTGTCCCATGGGCAGGGACACCTTCCACTCATCCAGGCTGCTCCAAGGCCTGTCCAGCACTGATGGGGACCTGTCTGGTCTGGGTTCTGCCCTGATGTGCAGGAGGGAGAAGCACTTGGGTGAATAAATGAGGTTTTTCCAGGGATAGAAATTGTGTGGGGTTGAGCCAGTGAGGCCATTGTTGATGCTCCCACATGGGCACAACTATAATGGGCAAAAAGCAGCCGATTTGGGGCACAGCTGTGGAGGATTTTGAAGGTGGCTGCACACACGTGACACCTGAGGTGCAGGGCAGGGGGTGGCCGGCAAGGCACGGGGGCTGGGCAGTGCAGAACCTCTTGGGCAGCTCACGGAAAGGATGGGAAAGGGGGAATGGGGCTCTTCCCTCACCCATGGAAGGGATGGGAAATGAGGAACGAGGCTCTTCCCTCACCCATGGAAGGGATGGGAAATGAGGAATGGAGCTCTTCCCTCACCCATGGAAGGGACGGGAAATGAGGAACGAGGCTCTTCCCTCACCCATTCTGCCACCCAGCCCGGGCTGAGGGTACAGCTGGCAGCCCCAGCCCCTGCTCCACCCCCCAATTAACCCGTGTTTGCTTATTAGGGAAGTTACAAGCCTGTGCAAACACTTCCATTTGCTTTTGATAAAACCAAGGCAGAAGAAACCCCTGCCCGTGAGGTGTGGCCGGGCCCTGCAGGCTCCTCCCAGGGGTCTGGGGCGAGCAGGGTCTGGGCTCCTGAGGGCCACCTGCCAAGGCCGGGCATCCCTCCCTGCCCCAGCCGAGCCCCGTGTCACCCGCTGGCTGTCCCCAACCCCGCAGCTCCCACACAACCGCGGCGTTTGTCCCAAACTTGGCCCGGTGTCGCTAACGGCAGCTGCTAATTGTTCTCGCGCTCTGTACTATATTTAATTCCCCACTATTATTTTTTCCCCTTTTAATCATAAAAAGCCTAAATTTCCCTCGGGGAAGGTTATTGGCTCGAGTGTGGAAATATACCTGTGCCTTGCATGGCGCCGGGCCACCGGGGCTTTGGCTGTATTTTTAAATCCAAGTACAAAGTGTCTTCCACGCCAGCGTCGTTTAACCCTTCCCGGGAGGGAGGGTGGGAGAAAGGGAGCAGGGGGAGGGGGTGTTTCTTCCCTTTTTCAGGGTTTTCTCAGCTGCTGCTTGGAGTAGGATGGGTTTGGATGCGTGGACAAGGAGCAAGTGTGGGATTTGAGGAATCTGCCCTCTTTTCCTCCAGCTGCTCCTCTGGTTTTCCCTCTCCCAGACCCACGGGGGCATCACGAGGTCGGCCCGAGCATCGTCCCCTTCCCAGGCCGCCTCCTGCCACCCCTGTGGGTGTGGGGAGGGGGGGGCTCAGGTGCTCCGAGGTAACCCGGAGCCTCACCACCTTTGAGGATGTGGGCCAAAGTCATCCAGTCTGAGAGCTATTTCGGGGGAGCGCGGCTGCTCCCGCGGGAGCCCTGGCACAGCCACCGCCGGAGCCGGCTGGGGCACAGATGGGACAGGCAGGAGGGAGCTGCTCCCGTCTCCACCGTTAATGAAGTCACCCGAGGGGGCTCAGCTCTTCCCCCACAGACCTTGGGGCACCTTTCAAGCAGCTGCTGCAGGGGGAGGTTTGGGTTTGCGGCTCGGAGCAGATTTGGGGTCTCACCCTCATCCCCGCGGATCTTCTGCGCCAAAGGAGGGGTTTTGTTCAGGGGTAGCTGCTGTGGGCTGTGAAATCCTCACTCAGGAGGAGAAATGGGATTGAAACAACCCTTTCTTTGGCCTGGGGTTGGTCCTGCTCCCAGGCTGCCGCTCTCTGGGGTGGGAGGATGGGGTAGCAGCGTGAAAGGCTCCACACAGGCTTTGTGCTGGGTCTGGGGGCAGCAGCGGGGTCAGGCAGCACCCAGAGCCAGCAGGGTGAGGGAGAAACTCCACTCCTGGCCCAAGAACCCCCCTCCTCTGCCTGACCCTCAGCAGAGCCCTCTCTCTCCCTGCTCTGCTCGGCACAAGGGACCGAGTGTCTCCCTCCCTCCTCCTCCAACAAAGGCAGCCACAGTTATTTTTCTCCTTCTTCTTCTTCCAAGTGGTTTCACCCTTGAGCTGCCGGCCTTGATTCGGGATTCCCGAGGAGAGCAGAAGCCGGAGGAGGCCCTGGCAGGGCGCTGGGATGCTGTGTGGGCACCACCACCCGCCTGCCCTCCCCAGCCCCCACACCTGCTCCATTCCCTCTGTCTGCCATGGATTTGCTCCCAAGACGTCCGGACAAACTCGAGCTCCAAGTGGAGCTTTGAGGGGAGGATACAACCCCGGGTGATCCGTTCTGGGAATGCAACCCCAGCCGTCTGCAGGGAACGGGAAGGGTGGGCAGGTGAGGGGAGCTTTGCCAAGGGAGCATCCCGCGGGCAGGGCGGGGGCCTGGGGCAGGGAGGGGACCCTGCAGCTTCAGCTGCTGCCTTCAAAGGAGCAATTTCAGCATGGGAAAGGAATGTGGCTCCCGTCCCTGCCAGGGATGGGATGGGATGGGATGGGATGGGATGGGATGGGATGGGATGGGACGGGATGGGATGGGATGGAGGCTGTGCCTCAGGAACAGGGATGATTTCTGCTGGCCTGACTCACTGGCGGCCTCCTCGCAGCCGCTTCCTCTCCGGGAGGCAGAATCTCCCAGTTTTTATTTATCACACGGCTTAAAGTAGGGGGTAAGGAAGGAAATGTTCTTATTTTTAACTCCTCTGTTTCCTCGGAGCCTGGGCTAGCGCTGGCACGGTGAGGTGGCCACCAGGAGCAACCCCATGGCCAGGGGTCCCCCTCACCTGAGCGCTGCAGGCTGTTGGCAGCTCCTCACGGGCTCTGAGGCCATGCACGGAGTGTCCCCCCAGGCTGGGAGCATCCGAGGGACCCTGTGCAGAGTGGGAACACGCAAGGTGGGCAGGGTGATGGCTCAGGGTGGGCACAGCCACGCTGAGAGCAGCTGAGCCTCAGGAAAAGTGCATTTTCATCTCCTTGAAGCCACCTGCCCATGCTGCTGCTTGTGTGGGGACAAACCTTGGTGACCTTCTGGGGGTCCCTGTTTGTGCCCAGCACAGGGACAGAGCTGTCACATCCCAGGGCTGGAGGATGGGGAGGGTTTCATCCATCCCAGCTCCATCCAGGGAGCATTTGGGGATGTTATGTCACCGTTCCCAGGGTTCAGAATGGGCAGGGGAGGCACCCCTGGAACATTTTGGGTTCCCCACCCTCGGCTGAGTTGGGACATTCAGCCCTGAGCAGGGGCTGGGCACTGTCAGCACCCTGGTGGTGCCATGGGGTGGGATGGAGACTTCCAGAGTCTCCGTCCTGCTGTTCCCAGTCCTCCCGAGCAGCAGAAACCAGGCCAGATGCCTGTTTGTTCAGAGCCATGAGGTTTTTTGCACTCCCAGAGGGTTTTCCTTGCCCAGCCATGCCCGGTGAGGCCGGTGGCACTGGCGTGGCACACCCACGGTGCCCCTCAGCTGAGGCACCGCTCGTGTCTGTGCTCAAAGCAGCTGATCCGGGCATGAAGTTTTGGTCTTTGGTTCCTTGGGGCTTTCCCTGAGCTCCTGTTGTGAAACCTTCATTTGCTTCTAAAAGCAGCAAGTTTTTTTTTCTTCCTCATGATCTTCTCTTTTCCCCCTCTGTTGCCCTGAGATAAAGGCTTCTAAATTTGTCCTGTGCTGAAAACGCAGCTAATCCTGATGGACCTGAATTCGCATCTCCCCCCCAGAGGAATTGCACTAATTTTTTTTCCCCCTTTGTTCTGCCAGGAGACCTGTCCGTTTCCTAGTGGAAAGAAGAAAAAAAAAAAAATTCCCTATTTAGGGCAAGGTTTATATTCCCAAAACCTGTGTTTGTTTGCGAGAAAAGAGGACAGGAGGGAAATAAATGAGAAAAGCATCATGCTGCTTTTTTTCCTTTTTTTAAATTCCCTTCCGATATTGTTTTTACAGCAGGCAAGTTTTAATTAAAGTGAGGAACTGGGTCGTTTGTACTGTCCAGAAGATGCTCTGAGGATGTTGTCCTTTCCCACCAGTGTTAATTTGGGAGCGCAGAGCAGCTGGCCCAGCCTGGCGGTGTTGGGAAGGCTCCTTAAAGGGTGCAGGGACAGGGTGGGCTCTGGAGGAGGGGCTGGGGGTCTCTCCTTGCTGTCCACAGCTCCTGGCGGTGATGGAGGGGTTGGATGGGGCGTTTTGGGGTGCTGGGTGAGCCCTGTGACACTCTCAGGGCTGGGCTGTCACCGTGGCGGGGGGTGCAGGGAGGGTTTGGCAGCGCTGTGGGGACAGGAGGGGACGGCGCTGGTGAGAGGCACAGCAGGTGCGAGCTGGCCCTGCTGGCAGGAGCCACCTGGGCTTCAGGAAGCCTCAAGAGCTCGCCTGGGGCAGAAAAATCCACCTAGAGCCGCCTTGTCCTCAGCTGCGGCCCTGCCTGCCCCGGGCGCTGCGGAATCCCGGGAAGGGGGACGGGGAGCGGCGGCTCCCGGGGTGTCCCGGTGCTGCTGCAGCCAAGGGGTGGCACGAGAGGGGCCGTGCGGGACAGGGAAGGAGCTGCGGCAGTGACCGCTCGCTTTGCCGATGGCTGCGCAGGGTGGGGGGCTCCCCGCGACCCCCGAGCGCCCGGGGCCGTTCCAAGCGGGGGGAGCCGCAGGCAAGACCCCCGGGATGGGGAGCTCCGTGCTGCGGCAGCTCGAGGGGCGGCTGGGGGGCTTCGTGCCGGGGGTCGGGGGTCGTGGAGCTGAGTCGGGGGAGCGCAGCCGGGGGGGACTCCGCGGGCGAGCGGTGGCCGCGCTGCCGGGGCCGCCCGCGGGCACCGGGGCGCGCAGCCCCCGCACCCCCGGCCCCCCCCGACGGGAGGCGGGTGCGGGGGTGGGGCCTCTCGTCGTCCCCCCCCCGTCCCGGGCGGCCCCGGGTCCCCTCCCCGCACGCTGCTGCCGGCGGGACTTCCTGATCCCGCTGCATTGGCCGCAGGTAGCGCAGCTGTGCGGGACGGGGCACGGACAGACGGACAGAGCCCATGCGGATCCTTAGCTGAGCTTCATCCCCCGCCCCCTCCTCCTCCTCCTCCTCCTCCTCGTCTTCCTCCTCCCTCCCTGCCCGGCTCCCTTCCTGCCCGGCACATGTAAAAGTTGTGCGTGGAGCTCCGCTCCCGTCCCGCTCCCGGTGCTGCTCCCGGGGCAGGAGCCGGGCTGGGATCGTCCCCCCGCGGAGCAGAGACCCCTCCGTCCCCCCGGAGCAGGGACCCCCCGGCTCCGCTCGCCCATGCTGGATTTCGGCCCGGGAAGGTGACTGACTGCAGGAGGAAGCGGCGCCGCGCCGGGTCAGGGTAACCATGAATGAGATGTCGAGTTTCCTGCACATCGGGGACATCGTCTCCCTGTACGCCGAGGGCTCCGTCAATGGCTTCATCAGCACCTTGGGGTGAGCGAGGGGCTCCCGGGGCCGCCCGACGCTGATTCCGGGATGGACGGGACGGGACGGGGGTGCTGAGCCTGAGCGTGGTGAGAAAAGGAGCCAGGAAGCTCCGGGTGCTGCAGCAGCGATGGGGAGCGGTGCCGGGCAGGGGGACAGGGTGCCCCCGGGCTCGTCCCCGGGCTCGCCCCCGGCTCCAGCTGCTGGCAGGGGCAGGATGTGGCCCAGGAGGGACCCTCAGCCCTCCTTCCCCTGGCCAGAAGCCGCTTGTCCCCGTTTAGGGGCTGGGGGGGATGAAATAGGTTTAAGCAGCGTGAGGGGTCGGTGGGATGAGGAGGGGGATGTGCGAGGGCGGCCGCTCGGGCAGGCGGGACCCCTCCTGGGCACGGGGTCATTGTGTGCTCCCAGCCCTGTCCAGTGTGGCTGGAGGCTGCCTGGACAGGCAGTGGTGGCTCTCGCTATCCCCCTCAATGTCCCACACACCCGGTGGTCAGAGGGAATCGCCGCAGGGTCACCAAGCCGGGCTGCCCGTGGCTACCAAGCGCTGCCTGGGGCTGGGGGACAGGGCAGTGCCAACTGCGGGCAGAGGCAGCTCCCTGGATGTGGCAGCAGGGCCCAGGGGATCTCTGCCCAACCTGGAGTGGAGACCTTGGGGACCTGTCCCGTGTCACTCCTATCCCGTGTCACTCCTGTGTCCGTGCAAGCCAACGGTGCTGCTGTGGCAGCCCCTGGGCACAGCCAGGCCAGAGATGCCCCTCTGCATCCACCGGCCTGCTCCCACCGGGAATGTTTGCCCGGTGGCACAGGGACAGCATGGGGAGGGCTCCGACAGGGCCGCCCTGGGGCACGGGTGGGTTTTTCCTTACCCTGACTCAGGACCCCAAAGCGTGCCCGCAGCCCCGGCGGGGGGGACGTGGAGCTGTGCCAGCGCTCCTGCCCCACGCTGCTGCGTGTAGGAGAGGCTGAGCTCAGGCAGGAATGCTGACTTGGATGGGATTCCTGGGGCAGGAGCTGCCCGGCTCTATAATCTGCGCTGAATGCACTTGCTCCCACATGCCCCTGCCGCAGCAGAGCCGCACATACCTGCGCCCACACGTGTCCCTCACCCACCGCCGGGCACGTGTGGCCCCTGGGCTAGTGCCCACCGGGGCTCCCTCCACCTGGCCGCCCAGAAATGCGGTGCAGCAGGGTGCAGAAGTGCCCAGAATCCCCGCGTGTGCAGCCACAGCGCCGGGCAGCAGATCCTGCAGGTGCAGCCTGGCCGTGCCAGCCCTTCCTGCATCCCTCGGGGGCATCCCCACGGGTGGTTTGGAGAGGTCTCCTTGGAGCTGCCCCAGTGCCAGAGCTGTCCCCAGGCAGGGGATGCTGAGCACTGCTCCAGCCTCTTGGAAACGGGGTCTGGAGGAGGCTCCGCAGGGAGCCAGCACTGGTTGGTGCCCCCGGAGCACGTCCCAGTGGCTCGATAAGAAATATGTGGATTTTTCGGAGCTCTGATCCCTTTGCAGCTCTGGTCCTTTTTTGCCAGGTGTTTTTCCAGACTTCCTCAGAAGCATCTGAAGAGCAGAACTTGCTTGGAGATCCTCTTCTCCCCAGTCCCAGCACATCCTCTGCTGGGCAGCCCCGCTTTCCCAGGATTCTGCTTCCCGCAGGTTCTTTCCCCCCCCCCCCCCCCAAAATTAAAATTGTTTTCCCTGGTGCCCTGCGACCCGGGAGACCCAACCACACCTTAAATCACTCCTGCGATAAGGGACCAGGTGACTCACCGAGAGTGCTCCTCCTGCCACAGGGACCTTATTTAGCTCATTTGCAAGGCAAACAGCTCTGCCAGCCCACGCGGGCGCCCTGCGGAAGCGCTCCTGACATCCTTCCTTGTGGAGGGGCTGGCTCTGGGCTGTGGGATCGCCTGGGGTCTGCAGTGGGATCCTCTCTTTATGGGGTGACGCGGAGTGTCCCCACGTGCTGGTCACCAGTGTCACGTTAAGGGTGGCTGCTGTGACATCGCTGTGCCAGCGCCCTGTGGAGCAGCCCCGGGGCTCTCCGGGGTGTGGGGTGAAGGTGAGGGGAGCCCTGCAGCCCCCACCTGAGGCTCCTCTGCTCCCAGCCCCCCGAATCTCTCTGTCGGGGCTCCCGGGCACAAACCCTCCCTTTCACCCCCTCTCTGCTGTGGGTGTTGTCTCGTGAGCAGGAAAAACTTCCCGGGAGGGGCGTGGGGGTGAGGCTGGGCTAGGTGGGAATGCCGAGCCAAGAGACCCAAACCAGCTGAAATGCTTGAATCAGCCCAAAAAAGCGCCCTGGGAAGGGAGAGCTGGGCTGAGGGCTGGTCACAGCGGCCTGGGAGTGACCCTTGGCGGGCTGGGGCACATGGTGGGTGTGTTGGAGTGGCCAGAAGTGGTTCTGGGGACACGGGCTGCCCTATCCCTATCCCTGCCAGGCTCCCAGGACCCTTCAGAGGCTCAGAAGTGGCTCTCGCAGAGGGGAAGGGTCGGTGACAAACCCAGCTGGGGGCCAGGCGGCTGTTTCAGGTGAAGTGACACCTGGGCCTGTGGTTGCAGGTGGATTTTGGGGTGGAGCAGCCCGGGGAGATGCAGTTGGTTAAAGGGTAACTCCAGCTCCGCCGGGTCAGGATGAACCCGTCCCTGCCGGGGGGAGGAGAAGGAGGAGGAGTCCGAGCCCTCCTGGCACCAGCACAGCACCAAAAAGCTGCATTTTTGTAGCTGCCCTGCTCATTTTGTTCTTTTTCCTCCCTGGGGCAGTGCCCACCCTGCACCCTGCGGGTGCCAGAGGGGCTGACCTGGCCCCACGGCCAACGACGAGCTCTCATCATCCTCCTCTTCCTCCTCCCCCTCCTTTTCCTCACCTCCTGGGATTGCTGGGCTTGGTACTGGGGTTCTCCTGGCTCTGTAGGGTTTCCCTTCTCCCAGAGCCCTCCTTCCCCGCTCCCCTCTGAACCCCGGCGTGCCCGAGCTCCCCTTGGCATCGCCTGTGCCACACCTGGGGAAGGTTTTTCCCCAGCCCAGCGGGCTCCAGCTCGGCGCCGTTCCCGGGGAGGGCTCGGGAGGGTCCGGCTGCCCTGGATTCTGCAGCGCTGGACGAGCTGCTTCTCCCCTGACCTCGGGGAAGGCTCTGCCTCGCACGAGGCCAAGCGCGCTGGCCCCGGGCCAGGGAATCACTTTGTGCTCGGGATTTGGAAGCATCAGGAAGCCCCGCTGGAAGCGCGGCGAGGACTCCAGGGCTAAGAGCCGGCCAAGATGCTCGCCCGCGCCTTGAGGGGCTCCTCAGTGCTGGATCCCGCCCCTCCTGCTCCCGGGGGGGGAATTTGGAATGGCCAAATGCCATTCCATGGGTGCATCCCGCCTCGTGCCTCGCTCAGGATCCTTCTCCCGGTGCTTGCACGTCTCCAGCCCCGTTTTCCCTTTTCAAGGCGCCCTCGCACATCCCCGCTGCTCTCTTAGGGAGCTTCCCTCGCCCATCCCACCGCGGGAATGCCGGTTATTAGCGGGAGCGTGTCCCAGCCCCAGCGGCCTCCCAGGTGATTCATGTCCACCCTGTCAGAATCCCTTTTATTTATTATTATTATTTTCAGCAATTTTTTAACTGAGGAATGCTCGCCCGGAGTATCAGTTTAACAAAAAGAACACTTCGCATTCCTGCCGAGTGCGTAATCCTGGGATTAAAGATGCTGAAACTGCCTTGAGATCGTTAACTAATTAAGACTTCCAGGCTGGCGGGTCACTGTCTCTAATCCTGCCCGGTGGAGCAGCGATGCCGGGCACGGGGCAGTGCCACAGCAGGGCCAGCTGGGGCGGGGAGGCTCCCGTGCTGTTTTCTTCAGTGCTGAAAATAAACCAGGCAGGTCGGGCACTTCCTCAGAGACCTCCAGCCGTGAGTGGAGGATTTGGGGGGTTTAAAGTGCACCGATGAATCGAGCCCTTCTGCCTCCATGGGCACTGATGGGAGCTGGGGATGTGCTGAGGGTCAGGGCTGCACTCCCTGAGCCCCACCCGTGGATTGGTGTCCTCAGGCCTCGGTGGTTTTTGCTCCCAGGCACATCCCAGGGGTTGTTTTGCCCTGTCTCCCATCAAAATAACAGAACAGAAACCAAAACTGCCCCCAAGTGACACCGGGGCTGGGCTGGGGCTTTGCATGTCCCCTGTGGTGGTGCAGCCGCTCTGGTTTTTCCCCTTTTCCTCTTTCTCCGCCCTCCCAAGGCTCCGTGCCCTGCAGGGATCTGGAAATGTGCCTGGCTCCTTCCCTGCTGTCATGACCCATGGAAAAGGTGTTTGGACAGCCCCAAACCCCCTGTGCTGCTGCCCACAGGCCTTTGCAAAGCTGGGGCAGCCCTGTCTGGCCACAGCTCGTGGCTTTGGGGTTTTTCCAACTTTCCAGGTCTTTGCTAATTGTTTTGAAGCTTCTGCTGCCACCAGGCAAATTGCTGTTCTCTCTTTATGTGAAATCCGAGGCTGATCTCCGGGCCCCAGGGAGCTGTGAGGAGCACAGGGGTGTCAGAGCCCCGTGCCAGCCCACGCCTCCACGCCAAGGACACGGCAGCACCGGGGTCCCCATCCATCAGCACCGAGGCCAAATTCCTCTCTGCCGAGTGAAAGGAATTCTCCCCTCCTCCAGAGAGCGGCTGGGCTGAGGGAAGGAGGCCGGGTCTGCAAGTGGGATGGATCTGCCTGGTTTTGAGCCCTTTGCAGAGCAGCGCATCCATCTCCAGTGATTTTTGGGTTGTTCTGTTTGTTGGGGACACCGAGAGTCCCTTGGGGGCGGAGGGGACAGCGCAGGCTCTGCTTTGTCTTTGCTGCATCTGGCTCCAGGCTGCTCCTGGGACAGAGCTGTCCCACCATGGATTATCCCTCCGGGAGAGCGCTGCAGGCGCATTCCTGCATCCTCTCACACGCTCCGCAGGTGGGGACACGCTTCTCTCTCGCTCTCCCGGGCAGGAGCAGAGTTTCTCCTGCTTCTCCAGCTTCCCGGGGCTGGGGAAAGCGGGCGAGCGGGTACAGCCTGTCTTGCTGGAGCACCCAGTTCCCTCAGGAGCCTCGCACGGAGCTCCGGGTGCCCCAGCACAGGGAGCCCCTCGGGCCATGCCCACCCCTCTGCGCTTTGGGCAGATCCCTCTGCCGGGTTCTGCTTGGCTGCTCTCAGTAACTCTGGAAAGAAACATCCCATCTATCCCCAGATCAGCCCCCAGCACCCGAGGCCAAGCCCGTGGGATTTTGCTCAACGCTGGGAAAGCAGAGGTGGGCAGGGAGGAGACAGAGCCGTGATCCGATGGGCAGAACCTGCAGCTCTGATCAGATAATAATTAATAACCGGGTTTGGGGGGCCCTGCCACCTCCATCTGCAGCACCTGCACCCTCCGTGTCCCGGTGGGAAGAGTTCCCAGGCAGAGAAGGAAAACCAGGGAATGGAAGCTGACTCATCCTGGTTTTGCTGGGTTAAGGGTGCAGTAACAGCTCTGTGTGCCAGGGGGGAACTGGGCTCAGCCGGGAGCTGGGCAGGGCAGGGGCCCCTCTGGCACCTGTCACCGAGCAAAGGGCCCGGAGGGACTGCCACGAACCTTCCCTGGTCCTTCACTGCTGCACCAGCCCCGTGTGCCTGAGGGAGAGGGATGGAAAACACACAGGGAAGCAGCGGGAAACGAGGGAAGGTGTGTTCGGCTCCCAAAAAATATTTATGGGTGGGAAACAGGTGGGAAACAGGAGGCGCAGCTTTGGATTTGTCACTCTGGGCCAGTGGCCACTCTGCCACTCAGCCCCGCTGCCATCCTGCTGTTCCTGACCCTGCTGCCGCTTTTTGTCCCCCTCAGGCTGGTGGACGATCGGTGCGTGGTGGAGCCGGCGGCCGGAGACCTGGACAACCCCCCCAAGAAGTTCCGAGGTGAGGCTGGGGCAGCTCCGTCACTCCGTGAGCGGCATCGGGGCCAGTCCTGGCCCTGAACATCCACGCCAGCGATGGGAATGGGAATTGCAGCTCCCACTGCACCCACCTGGGAAGTGCTGGCTGGTTCCTGACTGCCCCCTGTGCTCAGGGTGCTCCACACTCAGGGAAGGGCCCTATCCCGGCTGGATTTGAGTGCCTGGATCACACAGCCAGGAGCAGAGACCTGGGAAATCTCCCCAAACCCGTGACTGTGGTGTTGGATTTGGGGTTGCTTTAGGGCAGCTGTTTCTTCCATCCCCCCGTTGCCGCTTTATGTCTTTTTTTAAATAAGTCTTTTTAAATATCGGCTCCCCACTCTGCCTTGTGCCCCCAGCTTTTCCTCAGGGCAGCTTTAACAGCACCCATCCCCCTGGGCACCCTCCTTCCCTCCCACACACCCCAAAACGTCTCAAGACATCATTTTTTCCACTCTCTCAGGATCCCACCAAGCAGTGACCTGGCTCTCCATGGAAGTTATCACCACTGATTTATTCACGAGTCTAATTAACGACCCATCCAGCATCTCCAGCATCCCCCAGCCCCGTGAATCCCAGCGAGCCCCATCCCATTCCCACGCTTCCACCTGGGGCTGAACGTGCAGCAGCCACCCCGTCCTCTGCCCGGCCGTGCGCCGGTGTTGAATCTCTTTTCCAGACTCAGGTTTTTCGGCTCAGCCCGGCTCGTTGCACTCCCTATCAGGATATCCAGCTGTTTGTTCTAATGGCCGGAAAGGTAGAGCTCTCCCTGCTCGATAGCCATCGCCTGCGGCGAGGGGGAAACAACGGGCTGGGGCCGTTCCCTGCGGCACCGGCGAGAGGCTGCAAGGGATTTTCATGCGCTGTCGCCGTCCCCACATCCTGTGGCCGGACCCTGCCCTATCCTGAGCCGCACACGGGTCGTGCCGGGGCTTCCCGCTGGGAAAACAGGACCCTCCTGCCGAGGTCAGCTCCGAACGGTTCTTTGGAAATGCCAGAACCCACCTGGGAGCTGTTCCTGCCTGCGGCTCCTCGGAGAGACGCTCGACACCTCTCAGTTATTTGCTTTTTTTCGTTTGTTTTTGCGGTTTCTCCCCTCGCCCAGGCTCTTCCCAGCCTAGTTCAGGCATGTCAGGAAAAGCAAATCCGGTGCTTCCACCCTCCCAGGCAAGGGAGCAGTGGGACCCTCAGCTGTGCCTCTGCTCCCAGTGCCCCCAGTGCCCTGCTGCCCCAGTTCCCTGAAGGATTCACCTGGAGATTTTGCCCCCCAGGCCTCTCTGGGTGTGAAATTTTGCCCCCCAGCCCACTCTGGGTGTGAAGTTTTGCCCCCAGAGCCACTCTGGGTCCTGGCAGGTCAGCCCCACATCGCCCTCCGAGCTCCTCGTGTCGGGCAGCGCTGGCAGAGGAGCTTCCTTCACCTTCCCTCTTTTCCAGCCCCCAAATCCATTTTCCAGAAATCCATCCGTGCTTTGGCCCAGATGCCAAAATCTCCGGCTCCCAACACAAGCTGTGCTGGAGATTTTCCACGCACAACCCCCGCCGTGCCTCAGTTTCCCTCCTGGCCAAACCGAGCTCAGCACTGAGCCTGGCCTTGGACTCGCAGCCATTTCGGAGTGGCCGTGCCGGGTTTTTTACCTCCCCCCTGGTTCCTGCTCCCCACCAGCGCCTTTTGCAGCAGTTCCCACTAATTAGCAATTTAATGGAGACGGCTCCCGGAGCTCGGGGCGGGGGGCGCGGGCAGCCGGGCACGGCAGCTCCGCTGCCCCGGCCCCGCGGGCGGCTCCGGCTGCCTGGCACGGGATGTGCCATTGGCAAACAGGGCTGGGAAGCGAAATGTGAAACCTGGCGCGGCCCCAGCGGCCCCAGCCGGTGAGAACCGCGCTCGGCGCTGCCCCAGCGGCACTCCCAGGTAAATAAATACGCGCTCGCCAGCGCCTCGGGCCCGCGGCCAGCCAGGGAAGGGACTTTTTTTTTTTTTTTTAAATTTTCTTTTTTGTGTCTGAACTTTGTGGGCTGCTATTTCAGGCGTAATTAGGGCGATTCAGGCTGCAGAGCCCTTCCTGCCCTCGCCCTGCGCAGCCTCCAGCCCGGGAAGGGGGTTGGGAGATGTGAGGGCCTCGTTGTCTCCGGACATCTGCTCTCCTGCTTCGGTTCCCGAAGCCTGGCCATGGATGTCTGCACTTCCCGCCCACCATCCTGGGGGAAAACAGGCGAATGGGGGCAATCTGCAGCGCAGGGAAAGTTTGGAGGAGCTGCGATGCATCTTGCGCATCCTTTCGGGTTTGAAATAGAACTGCTGACACAGAGATTGCGGGAGCGAGCGCTCGGAGCATCCAGCGCTGCTGATCCAGGTCACGGAGGGATGGACGTGCGTGTCCCGATGGCACAGCCACCCCAGGGTCCTTCCACAGCCTCTGCAGGCTCAGGGTGTCCCGTGGGTGACAAGGGATGTGGAGGTGGCTGCTCGTGTCCCAACCTCCCTCCCTCCCTCCCCGCCAGGATCCTCTCCTCTGGTGCAGCTGGGCTCCGTCAGGGCTCCTTCTCCCCCCTGAAGCTTTCCTTCCCAAACAGCACAGCCATTTCCGATGGGAACACTTCTAATCACGAGTCCAAGAAGTGCAGTAATTCCTGGACTCATTATTTATCCTGATTTAAAGCCGATCCAGCAGCCAGCACACGGCGACATGACCTCCACCAGTCCCCGCTGTGTGTCCCTCGTCCAGTCCAGGAGTGTCCCTGCTCCTCGGTGACATTGGCCCTGCTGGGGACACCCTGGTGGCCACTGCCTCACCAGGCTCTGCTCTGCTCTGTTCCCAGATTGCCTCTTCAAAGTGTGTCCCATGAACCGCTACTCTGCCCAGAAGCAGTACTGGAAGGCCAAGCAAACCAAGCAGGACAAGGACAAGATTGCGGACGTGGTGCTGCTGCAGAAGCTCCAGGTGAGCAGGAGCAAAGGACCCAGAGTGGGCAGTGCCCACGAGCTGGGTGGGCGATGGCATCCAGACCTCTGGTGATGCTGGTTTGGGATGAGAAAGGATTCCCAGCTGGGTTTGGGATGAGAAGGGATTCCCAGCTGGGCTTTCCCCCTTGTCCCCTCCCCAGCCATTGCTGTGTCACCCTCCTGATGCTCCTTGTGCAGAGGTGCTGTGGCAGAGGAGCTCTATGAGCACAGCCCTGCACCCTTCAGCACCCCAGAATATCCCTCAGCACCTCAAGGCACCCCTCAGCACCCTGGGACACTCCATGCAGGAGGGAGCTCTGCTTCCAGGACATGCTCCAAAGGGCTGGGGAAGGGAGAGACTCCCGTTGGCTTCCCCGAGGTTTGGCCAGGGACCACGTCAAACATTACACAACGGCCTCAGGCAGCTGGCGAGGCCCCGCCGATGATTCATAAAACCGAAGCTGGGGAGAGATTCACTAAATCATCTCATCGGGCCTCCAGCCCAGCCCCGGCCCCACCATCCCCAGCTCTGCCTCAGCCAGGAGGGGTTCAGCAGTGCCAGGACAGGGTGTCCTGCCCTGGAGGTGCCAGGACAGGCTCAGTGCCCCCTGCCATGTCCAGCCCTGCGCGGTCACTGGCACACAGAGCCCCCATTTTCCTGCTCCCGTTAGCCCGGGGTTGTAACATCACAGCTGTCCTGGCCTCGAGTGGGCCCAGAGGCTCATTTCTGAGCCTGATTGATTGCACCCTGCTCACGGCTTGTCCTAAAGAGGTTCTGCTGTTTCCTCGCTCCTTTCTGCCGCTCCCGGTGTTTCCCTGTCTGGCTGGAGCTGGGGCAGGAGAGAGCTCAGCCCAGCCCAGCCAAGCTCTGCAAGCACCGGGCTCCAGCCTGCCCCTTATCAGGGAGGCTGATAAACAGGCTGAGAGCATCTCCCAGCCCACGGAGATGATTTCCTGAGGCAGGAGCAGCCAGGTCTGGAGTGGACAAGCCCTGCCTGCGATGCCCGTGGTCGCCTTTCCAAGCTCGTGCTCCTCTCTGCTGTGTTTCAGTGGGTTTAAACTCTGTGTTTTCTTGGCCCAAAGCAGTTCAGATGGGTTGTGGGGGCTTTCCTGCCCTTCTGCTGATGTCTCCCAGTCCTCCCCGCCCCCTGATCCCCCGTGGGCATCCCTGACACCTCATCCCAGGGCTTGGGGACAGACCCCACCTCACCCGACCCCAGGGACAGTGTGGGAACATCAGCCCTGGGAACTTGCATGCCTGGGGCAGCCGGTTCCCCCTGCCAGCCCTGCTGGCTGGTGGCGAGGGAGGTGCTCAGATCAGGAGGGAGATTTGGGACATCCCATGGTGCCGGATCTCCCATCAGAGCCATGTTGCTCCATGAGGTTGTTGTTAAACTCCCAGAGCAGTGCAGGATTTGTTGGCAGCAGCTTTGTTTCCCTGATGGCAGCAGCCACCACAGCAGGGTGGTGAGGGTGTCTCCAGGTGACACCCAGAGCTCTGTGAGGATGGAGGGCCACCTTGGGTGGCACCCAGAGCTCCGTGGGGATGGAAGGGTGACCCCAAGTGGCACCCAGAGCTCTGTGGGGATGGAAGGGTGACCCCAGGTGGCACCCAGAGCTCTGTGGGGACACGTACCAGGCACATTCAGAGCCCTCGCCCACTCGGGCACTCAGGACCTGCTGCCCCATGCTCTCTCACAGTGCCAAGCCGTGATCCCAGATGTTTCCCAGCTCCTCTGCCCTCAGGTGAAAGGGGTGAGAGCAGGGTGGGGAAGGGCAGATGCTGTCCCAGCTCCATCCCTTGACATTCCCCATCCCAGCTGCGGGGGAGCCCTGGGCTGGAGCTGCCCGGGCTGTGCCCAGCCTGGCGCCAGAGCTGTCGGCGCTCCCTCGCCATTCCCAGATTTGCTGAGGGAGCAAGTTCCTGCCTCGCTCCACATGTATCAACATCCCATTGCTGCTCCCACTGCCAGAGCCAGCGCATGGAAAATGTCTCTGTGGTTTTGGAGAGGGGCTGCTGAGCCATTCACTGCTGGGGACCCATCCCGACACATCCGTGGCAGCAGGTCTGGACCTGCTCCATCTCTGGGCACGGCACCGCTGCCACGGTGCCTTTGGCTGCTTGGTTTTGGTGCTGCCAAGAGCTCCCTGTCCCCACAGCCCCTAGTGTGGGTGTTTCGCCCCACTCCCCAGCCTGTGCCCGCCATCCTTGTTCAGTGTTGTCCCAAAACCTGCTGTCCTGGGGGAATTTTGGTGCCGTTTTGTCCCTGTCCTAATTTTTAAAGTCCTTGATTTAAAGCCCTCATGGACTTCCTTGGGCTGGTTGTGGCCCTGGGCTGAGCTCTTGGATGCTCCATGATGTGGCCCTGGGGACAGAGGGACGCTCCCCCTGCATCCCAGCCCATCCCATCCTTCCCAAAGCCAAGGCTGTGAGTGACCCTGCTGGGATTTGCTCCTGGGGAGGGAGGAGGGTGCTGCCACACTCAGCATTTCTCCTTTTGGAGCAGCATGCAGCCCAGATGGAGCAGAAGCAGAACGAGACGGAGAACAAGAAGGTGCACGGGGACGTGGTGAAGTACGGGAGCGTCATCCAGGTACAGGGGGAGCATGGATCCAGCATGGATCCAGCATGGATCCAGCACATCTGGGAAGGGGCTGGAGGGATCTGGGGAGCCCTAGGGGGGCTGGACTTTTCAGCTGTCCCACCCTCGACTCCTCCAGCTGCTGCACATGAAGAGCAACAAGTACCTGACGGTGAACAAGCGGCTGCCAGCACTGCTGGAGAAAAACGCCATGCGGGTGACCCTGGATGCCACCGGCAACGAGGGCTCCTGGCTCTTCATCCAGCCCTTCTGGAAGCTCAGGAGCAACGGGGATAACGTGAGCGTGGGGCCCTACAGCCCCTGAAGGGGTGTGCAAAGAGCTCTGTGCCAGGGCTCGGCTCCCCACCAGCCAGCCGGTCTCATCCTCGCTCGCCCTTTTCCCGTTTTGCTCCCCAGGTAGTTGTGGGAGACAAAGTCATCCTGAACCCCGTGAACGCCGGGCAGCCCCTGCACGCCAGCAACTACGAGCTGGCTGACAACGCTGGCTGCAAGGAGGTACAGGCGGGCTGGGCTGTTGTTTCTCCTTCGTTTTCCATTTTTTCCTTTGTCCCGGGATCGTGACCACGCTCTCTTGCTCCGTAGGTGAACTCGGTCAATTGTAACACCAGCTGGAAAATCAACCTGTTCATGCAGTTCTGCGACCACATGGAGGAAGTGCTGAAAGGGGTAAGGAAGGAGGCTTGGCGGCATGGACCCGACGGGGGGGACAGGATGTGTGAGCAGCCACTCGGCTCTGTGACAAGGGCAGAAAAGAGGTCCTGCCTTGAGGGCTGTAATTCCTGGGAGCATTCACCACCTGGAGAACAGCACAGCGAGGTGGAGTGGGATATTTTAGGATCTGCCGGCAGCAGGGAGCCAAGGGCACAAATTACACAAATTACCCTCTGCCTCAGGGTGTTAAATTGACACTCAGGGACAACCCCTGGCCCACGCCGTGCCAGCAGTGGCTTCTTGTGCGGGGACAATAGGCAGCTGCTCGGCCCTGCAGCAGGGTGGCTGTTGCCTGGGAAAGGAACTTTCCCTGCCGAGCTATTGTTCGGGGCCAAGGTCCTCCAGGAAGCAGCTGGGTGGATATGGATCGTCAGGATCTTGCAGACCTTCGTCCCCAGGCACTGTGCTTATCCCAGCTTCCCACATCCCCCTTCCCAGGGTGTTAATGCCTTAAACACGTTGAGGAGCGGAGCCTCTGCCTGCTCCAGGGGTGTGAAGTGATGGATTCACATCCGTTTATCTCCTGGGGGTGGAAGCAGAGGAGTCACTGCATGGATAATGGGAGCAGTGGCAGTGCAGGGTGCCCTTTGCCCCATCCCCTGGGCTCAGAGGAGCATTTGTGCTGCCTGGGGCAGCTTTTAGCAGAGCTCAGGGAGGTTGGATGGGAAGAACTGACAGTGTCCTGTGGTCCGCAGGGTCCCACAGTCCTGCCATGCAGCTGGGAGCTGTGTCCAGCAGGAATCCCATCCCCTTTGCAGCGTGAGGGGTCACAAGAGGCGATGCATTGCCTTGCAGGAGAGCCATGGAGAAATTTCTACACTGATTGAGTGGTTAAACATGGGAACAGCTCCCCAGGACAGTCACCATCCCTGGAAGTGTTCAAAAATGAGTAGGCAGACATGACACTTCAGGATATGGTTTCGCGGGCATGGCGGTGAAAGGTTGGTCTTAATGGAGTCTTGGAGCTGAAAGATTTAATGATTCTTTATCTCTCACTGCCGTGTCCCGGTGCAGGGGGACGTGGTGAGGCTATTCCATGCCGAGCAGGAGAAGTTCCTCACCTGTGACGAGTACAAGGGCAAGCTGCACGTCTTCCTCCGCACCACCCTGCGCCAGTCGGCCACCTCGGCCACCAGCTCCAACGCCTTGTGGGAGGTGGAGGTGAGCGGGCAGGGGATGGACAGGGTGTTTGGGGACATCCCGGTCCCTCCTGAGCCGTGGCTGAGCTCTCCGCTGCCTCCCCCAGGTGGTTCACCATGACCCGTGCCGAGGGGGAGCCGGGCACTGGAATGGCTTGTACCGCTTCAAGCACCTCGCCACGGGCAACTACCTGGCAGCAGAGGTAAGGGGATGGCAGAGGGGTGTGGGAATGTGCTCTGGGTGTGTGCCACCCCTTGCAAAGGCAGTGCCCACCTCGGGCTGGGAGTGATGCCCAGCTTGCTCTGGTCCCCTCCAGTTTGTTCTGGGAACCCCTGCGACTCCTCCTCGCTCGCAGGAAACATCAACTCCTGAATATTGTCATCACTGACCTGGTTTAGGGCCAAACTTTCCCCCCTGAAATCGCCCAGTGGAGGGGTTCACTTGCCCGGATGGCTGGGTTTGGCTCCTTTTCTGGCCCAGGGGGACAGGAGGGGGTGGCTGGGGTGTTTCTGAGCTCACCCCATGCCAAAGGACCAACTGGAAGTTGGAAGTGGGGCGTGACTCATCCTGCTGGCCTTGCCTGGGATGGGGGCAAAACCTGGCTCTGGAGGCACCACCTGCCAGGTTTTTCTGCTCCCATTTAAGGCCAGCTCGAGGCCTCCTGACGGAGGCGTGAAGGAGTTGCTGCAGTCAAATCGTGGGGTGCGTTTGGCACTGCCAGGACCAAGGGCTGTGCTCTGCTGCCAGGGCAGCAGGGACACCCCAGAGATGCTCCCCCAGCTGGAGAAGACACCCAAGGGCAGCCCCCAGGGCCCTTCCGTCACTGTGGGATGGAAAACAGCAAATGTTGGGGCAAATATTGGGGCTCTGAATGGCTTTAAACCCAAAGACACTTGGTTGGCACCTGAAGAGGAAAGAAGGTCTCTGATTGAGCCCATCCTGGGCTGGTGCTGCTGCTCACTGGGAGCTCAGCCTGGAGCCTCCAGGGAGTTCTTGCTGCCACCCAGAGCCCAGATCTGCTCCCCTGGGCTCTCCCATCCCATTCCCAGCGCTGGGGCACCGTGCACTGGGCACAGGTCACATCCTCCAGCCTCACCCGGGCAGGTTTCCTCTCTGTGACGTGTTCAGGGAAGGCAGGAATAGGGATCACACACCATCCCCAGGGGTTTGGAGGGACCGAGCGGGAGGACTGACAGCTGCCTTTCATCTCCCTCTTTAACTTTTCAGGAGAACCCAAGTTATAAAGGAGACGTGGCTGAGCCCAAAGCAGCACCCACGGTGAGCAGAACCGCTGCTGCTGCTGCCCCAAGCACGCCAGCTCTCAGCCAGGGCCTGAAAGCAGGGAAATGCCCCAAAACAGAGCCCCCTGAGGGGGCTACAGCCGAGTTGGCCCCACTGTGCCAGCACAGCATCGCCACCCCACACTTAGAGCAGCGTCCCTGTGTCCCACCTGTGAGAGGACCCTGCCAAAACCTCTCAGAGGGGTCCCAGTGCATGTTGGCTCCCCAGGCCAGGGGAGAATGCTCGGTAGATGAGAGTTGGACGTTCAGGGGGGTTTTTCTCTGCTGTTGGTGAGGTTTGGAGCAGGGAGGGCCTCGTAGCTCAGGTGCATCCACGCCGCTTGTGCTCTGCTCCTGCATCCTGGCACTGCGAGGCTCAGCCCCAGCACAGCTTCTGCTGCGTCCCCCCGATGCCGTGGGTGCAGGAGACCCCCGAGCCGGGCTCAGAGACCCCCTCCCCACCGCACAGGGGGGCAGCAGCCGCGCCAGCCGCAGGAACACCGGGGAGAAGATCAAGTACCGGCTGGTGGCCGTGCCCCACGGCAACGACATCGCCTCCCTCTTCGAGCTGGACCCCACCACGCTGCAGAAGACGGATTCCTTCGTCCCACGGTACAGCAGCGGGGTCGGGATGAGGAGGGAAGGCTGAGTGCTGGGGGAGGGGCAGTGCTGGCGTGTCCCCATGGGGGTCACTCTCCAGGACACTCTGTGGGGGTCACCCGCCAGGACATTGTGCTGTTGGCAGGAACTCCTACGTGAGGCTGCGGCACCTCTGCACCAACACCTGGATCCAGAGCACCAACGTGCCCATCGACATCGATGAGGAGAGGCCCATCCGCCTCATGGTACGGCCCCGCTCCCTCCTCCCTGCCTGGGCTGATTCCCTTTTCCCCAAGAGCTCTTAGGGTGCTCCTTCCCTGCCAGCTCCAGGGGACTGAAACATCCTGAATGATCCAAAGGGGTGGGTGGACACCAGCCTGGAGCCCACCCCAGTCAGCCAGAGGCCACCCCAGCCCCTCTGATGGGGACAAACTGGGTCACTGATGTCAGCGGGGTTGGTGGCAGATGGTGGGGACGTGGCTGACATTGCCCTGTCTGTGTGATGCTGCTTCGCTGTTGCTTCCCAGCTGGGCACGTGCCCCACCAAAGAGGACAAAGAAGCTTTTGCCATCGTCTCCGTGCCCGTGTCCGAGATCCGGGACCTGGACTTTGCCAATGACGCCAGCTCCATGCTGGCCAATGTGGTGGAGAAGATGAACGAGGGTTTCCTCAGCCAGAACGACCGGAGGTAAAAGGCCCCTGGGAGACGGGGCCGTGCTGGGCTCCTCCGAGGGCTCCCCAGCAGGACGAGGCCCCTGCCTGGTGCTGGTGCCAGCGCTGCCCTTCCTTCCCTGCCCACAGCCCCAATCCACGCCTGCTTCTCGCAGGAGCCCGGCGAGGAAACCAGATAACAGCACAGCCCTGCTCCAGCCCCTCCTAGAAAAATATCCTAGAAAAGTATCCTAGGAAAATATCCGAGGGGCAGGGAGATGGCCCCACGATAGGCGCAGCCGCCTTAGTCACTGTATTATTTTTAGGTGGGTGGGTTCTTGGTGCTTCCTGAGCAAACACAGATCCCTGTGGGACAGAGCGAGTGGCGTCCGCCCTGCCAGCCTGGCCCACGCAGGTCCCACGGGGGTGACCATGCGGGCAGAGGCGTTAAATGCAAAGTCCCTGGTGTGAGCCACGACCAAAGCCCCCAGGCATTCACACTGGCATGTATAGGAGCCATAGGGGCTGCAGATCCAGCCACTGGCCTCCATCAGGGAGTGGAGAGTCAGCCAGCAGCTCCCCTGGCAGGTTTCTGAGGCGCTTTGTTCCCCAAAACCCACCAGCATCGCTGCAGGGACCCGAGTCTGGGTGGGTGAGCAGCCCCCAGCCCGCTCACCCCGTGTCCCTTCGCAGGTTCGTGATCCAGCTGCTGGAGGACTTGGTGTTTTTTGTCAGTGATGTCCCCAACAATGGCCAGAACGTGCTGGACATCGTGGTGACCAAGCCCAACCGGGAGCGGCAGAAGCTGATGCGGGAGCAGAACATCCTGAAGCAGGTGGGTGGCCCCGGGGCCCTGCATCTCAGCAGGGCTGGGACACATCCTGTGGAGATGTCCTGTCCTGCTCAGGGCCACTCTGAGGGCCAGAGGGATGGAAAACCCCATGAAGGAGGGTCTGGCCTCCAGTTCATGCCGTGGTGTCCAGCCATGCACGGGGGGATGGTGTGGAGCAGGACACAGCACTGACCTCTGCTCTTGGGCAGATCTTTGGGATCCTGAAGGCCCCCTTCAAGGACAAGGGCGGGGAAGGGCCCCTGGTGAGGCTGGAAGAGCTGTCGGACCAGAAGAACGCTCCCTACCAGTACATGTTCCGCCTGTGCTACCGCGTGCTCCGGCATTCCCAGGAGGATTACCGCAAGAACCAGGTGCCGGGGGGGTGACTCCTCATCCCGCCACCGTGCTGGGGAGCCTTGGGGGGCTGCCACAGTCCCAGTGGGGCAGGGGGACATCGCTGACAGCCCCTCCCTGCCCGCTGCAGGAGCACATTGCCAAGCAGTTCGGAATGATGCAGTCGCAGATCGGCTACGACATCCTGGCCGAGGACACCATCACGGCCCTGCTGCACAACAACCGCAAGCTGCTGGAGAAGCACATCACCAAGACCGAGGTGGAGACCTTCGTCAGCCTGGTGCGCAAGAACCGCGAGCCACGGTGCGTGTGGGGTCTCTGCGGGGTGTGAGGGGAAAAAAGGGAGCCCTGGGGATCCCCCCCCTCACGGCAGAGCTGCCTCTCCCCGGCAGGTTTCTGGATTATCTCTCGGATCTCTGCGTGTCCAACCACATCGCCATCCCCGTCACCCAGGAGCTGATCTGCAAGTGCGTCCTGGACTCGAAGAACAGCGACATCCTCATCAAAACCGAGTGAGTGGCCAAGGGAGAGGTTTTTCACGTTGGGGTTTGTCATGGGTTGGATGTCAGGCAGCTACCAAAGCCTCTCACTCACTCACCTCCACAGCTGGGCAGAGGAGAGAAAATTTAATGAAGGGTTCATGGGTTGGGATAAGGCCCAAGAGAGGTCCCTCATCAAATGCCATCACGGCCGAAACAGGCTCTAATTAGAGATATGAATTAAGTTTATTCCTACCTAAATCAGAGCAGGATAATGAGAAGTAAAATAAAACCCTTAAAAACACCTTCTCCCCACCCTACAACAAACCCACTACAGGGTGGGCCTGGTCCCACTGCAGCCCTGTCACCCCTTGAGGTGCAGCCCCTCCATCCATGGGAGCATCTCCAGATTTGCCCTTTCCTGTCCCAGGCTGAGGCCGGTGAAGGAGATGTCCCAGACCCATGAGTACCTGAGCATCGAGTACTCGGAGGAGGAGGTCTGGCTCACCTGGACGGACAAGAACAACGACCACCACGAGAAAAGCATCCGGCAGCTGGCGCAGGAGGCCCGGGCTGGCAATGCCCACGACGAGAACGTCCTCAGCTACTACAGGTGACACTCCTGTGGCACCTCCTCTGCAGGTGAGGCCGTGAGGGTTGCACGGCCTCACTCCCTCTCCCCCTCACCCCTGGGCAGGTACCAGCTGAAGCTCTTTGCCCGCATGTGCCTGGACCGCCAGTACCTGGCCATCAAGGAGATCTCCCAGCAGCTGGGGGTGGACCTGATCTTCCTGTGCATGGCAGATGAGATGCTGCCCTTCGACCTGCGCGCCTCCTTCTGCCACCTCATGCTGCACGTGCACGTGGACAGGGACCCCCAGGAGCTGGTGATGCCCGTGAAGTTTGCACGGCTCTGGACGGAGATCCCCACGGCCATCACCATCAAAGAGTGAGACACACTGGGGCTGGGGGTGGCTTTGAGGGACAGGGCAGGACAGGGGATGGCACATACCGTGGCAGGGGAGCGTTTGTGGAGTGACCTGGGAAGGTCTGAGGCGTCAGAAGGAAGTGGGTTCCATCTGTCACAGCATCGCTGCTGGTCACGGTGGCTCAGGAGCTGCCTGGGCAGCGCTCCTGCCAGCTGGGTGTGAGGACACTCGCTGTCCCCAGCTCACCTCGACGTGTGCCCCCCGCAGCTACGACTCCAACCTCAACGTCTCGCGCGACGACAAGAAGAACAAGTTTGCCAGCACCATGGAGTTCGTGGAGGACTATCTCAACAACGTGGTGAGCGAGGCCGTGCCCTTCGCCAACGAGGAGAAGAACAAGCTCACCTTCGAGGTGCGGGCGCTGCCGGTGCCACCGGCACCTTGCAGGGTGTGACACAGCCTGGCTGCCCCTGCAATGTTCCTGTCTCCACTCTGGATTCTCCTGCTCAGCCCCAAGCAGGGCGAGGTCTGGAGCTGCTTTGTCCTTCCTCAGGTCGTCAGCCTTGCCCACAACCTCATCTACTTCGGCTTCTACAGCTTCAGTGAGTTGCTGCGCCTGACACGGACCCTGCTGGGCATCATCGACTGCGTCCAGAACCCCCAGCTGATGATGCAGGCAGTCTACAATGACGAGGTGACAGGTGAGTCCCTGGCCATGGCCGGGCAAGTGTTTCCCGTGGTCTGCCCAGTGTTTCCCATGGTCTCCCCAGTGTTTCCCGTGGTCTGCCCACTGCTTTCCAGTTTTGGTGGCAAGGAAACCAGACACTGGTTTGCTGACGTGGCTGGGTGTGCACCAGAACATGAGGTGGTGAGCCCTTGGCCATGCCAAAAGAAATGTTTGGTGCCTTCTGCTCATTCTCTGATTAAATCTACGGCATTTTCCAGTCCAAGCAGATCCTTCCTTGCTCCTCTGCCACCTCCCTCTCCACCCACGCTAACTGTGGCTGCCTCCGCAGGGAAGAACGTGCGGAGGTCGATCCAGGGCGTGGGGCAGATGATGTCCACCATGGTGCTGAGCAGGAAACAGTCCATCTTCAGCCCCCCCAGCCTCAGCGCTGGCTCTGCCCCAGAGCAAGTGGACAGAGGGAGGAGCATTGAGAACGAGAACATTGTGGTGATGGAGACCAAGCTGAAGATCCTGGAGATCTTGCAGGTTGGAGCCGAAGGAGAGGTGGGATGGGGGTGTGTAATGTGATCTTCTGACGGGGGACAGCTGGCACGAAGAGGGCACTCAGTCACTTCTGGTTTCTCCTTCCCTGCTGCTTCCAGTTCATCCTGAACGTGCGGCTGGACTACAGGATCTCCTACCTGCTCTCCGTCTTCAAGAAGGAGTTTGTGGAGGTTTACCCCATGCAGGACAGCGCGGCCGACGGGACAGCTCCCGCCTTTGACTCCACAAGTAACTCTCCCATTTTGCTCCTGGTTCACCCCCAGCTCAGCAAACCCCACAGGCTGGGAGGACACAGGGGAACAGAGGCGACATCTCCAGCAGAGGTGGCATCTCCAGCAGCTGCTGCTGGCACAGGGTGCAGGGAGGGACGGAGTTTGTGTTTTGGTGGGATGAGGATGCTGGGAACAGGATCAGGGAGCTGGGTTGGTTCCTGTGGGTTCCTGCCAAGGCACAGGGTGGTGTTGTCCACCCTTTTCACTCCCTCCCCTCTCCCTGCAGCCGCAGCCATGAACCTGGACCGGATCGGGGAGCACGCCGAGGCCATGTTCGGTGTGGGGTGAGTCCCTGCCCCCCAGAGTTCCCCTGGCCATAGGGCCCTTCCCCTCCTGTCCATCCCTCCCAGGCTGGGAGCTGCAGGTGATGAGGAGGAGGAAGCTCTAAAGGCCACCACAGCCATCCCCGTCAGCCCCTGAGCTTTGTGTTAACACCCAGCGCTTCCACCCCGCTGCAGGAAGTCGAGCAGCATGTTGGAGGTGGATGACGAGGGAGGGAGGATGTTCCTGCGGGTGCTGATCCACCTGACCATGCACGACTACCCCCCGCTCATCTCCGGCTCCCTGCAGCTCCTCTTCAAGCACTTCAGCCAGAGGCAGGAGGTCCTGCACACCTTCAAACAGGTGACACTGAGGGCACCTGGGGCACCCCACACCTGGTGTGGGTGGGGGGACATGGGGTGGATCCTGGCCCTTTCCTTGGGAGGGAGATCTGGGATTTGTGCCCTGAGCTGGAAGCCCCTGGGAATGTCGCTGCAGGTCCAGCTCCTGATCTCAGCCCAGGACGTGGAGAACTACAAGGTGATCAAGTCGGAGCTGGACAAACTCCGCACGATGGTGGAGAAATCAGAGCTCTGGGTGGACAAGAAGGGCAGCACCAAAGGGGACAGCACAGGAGAGGGGAACAAGAAGGAGAAGAAGGAGGTGAGAGCCCTGAGCAAGGCCCTGGGATCCAGGGTGGGAAAGCAGTGGGAGGCAGCAGAGCAGCTCACCTTAATCCAACACACCTCAGAGGGCTGTGCACCCCTGTCCCTGGACAGGAGGCTCCAGGAGGGCCCTGTGGGGTGTAACTGGAGGGGCACAGTGTGACCCCGGTGCTGTTGTGTCCCCTTCCAGCACGGTGCCGACGAGGAGGTCATTGCTCCGGGAGAGAAGAGCAGTGAGAACTACCAGATAGTGAAGGGGGTGAGTGAGACCAAACCCCATCCTTGGGGCTGTTCCTAGAGGCACATCCTGGGTGCACCGGCAGGAAGGGAAGGGATGAAATCCTGTGGGGGATTTCCAAGTTCTCCTGTGCTTCAGTAGAAACAAGTCCAAGCCTGGCTTGCTCCTGCCAGCTCAGCACAGGGAAAAGCTGCCACATCCCTGCACTGGGTGGGCTGGGGGGAACTGGGTGGGTGACAGCTACGAGGGCTCTGTGGGGAGGATTCCTGAGGGGGTGCCAAGATTTGTGAGCAAAGCAGGGAACACCTGGAATTATGGAGGGAACATCTGGAATGCAAACCAGCCCCAGTGCTGGTGGCCATCCCGAGTGGCTCCAGGCTCAGCCCCTGCCCACCGTGGTCCCTCTGTCCCCAGATCCTGGAGCGGCTCAACAAGATGTGCGGGGTGGGGGAGCAGGTGCGCAAGAAGCAGCAGCGCCTGCTGAAGAACATGGATGCCCACAAAGTGATGCTGGACCTGCTGCAGATCCCCTATGAGAAGGTAGGTGGGTGGGTGGGCAGGAGCTGACTGGTCCTGAGCACCCAGGGCAAAGGGGGCACGTGGGGACCCCCCTGAGTGGCCTCCTGCCACTCTCATCCCTCCCAGCTCCGCGTGTTTCTCCTCTGTCCCTTCCTCAGGGCGATGCCAAGATGATGGAGATCCTCAAGTTCACCCACCAGTTCCTGCAGAAGTTTTGTGCTGGCAACCAGGAGAACCAGGCCCTGCTGCACAAACACCTCAACCTGTTCCTGACCCCGGGGGTAAGGAGAGGGCACCGAGGGCTGGCTGGAGGCTGCAGCACAGGGAGGGAATTCGGCACCGCTCCCGGGGCTGAGAGCATGGGATGGGAAAGCCAGGAGGAGACACCAGGCAGGGCAGGAGTTGGGGACAGTTCCTGCAACCCTCTGACCTCACTCTGCCCCTTGTCCCCAGCTGCTGGAGGCAGAGACGATGCAGCACATCTTCCTCAACAACTACCAGCTGTGCTCTGAGATCAACGAGACGGTGCCGCAGCACTTCATCCACTGCGTGGCCACCCACGGCCGCCACGTCCAGTACCTCGACTTCCTGCACACCATCATCAAGGCCGAGGGCAAGTACGTCAAGAAGTGCCAGGACATGATCATGACTGAGGTGAGGACCTCTCCTGTGGGGCAGGAGGTGGGGGGAAGCAGGGCATGGCTCTTGGAACCTGCACCTTTGGCTTCTTCCTTGAGAAGAGCCTTCCAGCCGTGCTGGGTGCTCCCAGGAACCAGCCAGCCCCAGTGCTGGTGGCTATCTTGAGTGGCCATCAGCCAGCTCCAGGTGCTCAGTGCAAGGTCCAAGAGCCAGTCTGGGAGTCCCACAATTTCTGATTGCACTGAAAATGCCTGGTTTTCCCTGTAAACACAAATCCCTGTTCCCCTTCCTGGTCACTGCTGCTCATCCCCCACTGCAGAGGGGACACCCTTGGCCTCGGAGGTTTCTGACCCTCCTTTTTCAGAGTGGTGACCACCGAGCACTGACCCTTCCCTGCAGCTCACCAATGCCGGGGACGACGTGGTGGTTTTCTACAACGACAAGGCTTCGCTGGCCACGCTGCTGGAGATGATGACGGCAGCCAGGGACGGGGTGGAGGAGAACAGCCCCCTGATGTACCACATCTCCCTGGTGGACCTGCTGGCTGCCTGCGCCGAGGGCAAGAACGTCTACACTGAGATCAAGTGCACATCCCTGCTGCCCCTGGAGGACGTGGTGCGGGTGGTGACACACGAGGACTGCATCACGGAGGTACGGGGTGGCAGCCAGGAGGACACCAGGGCTCTGCACTGATTGTCCCGTGACGGTGTCCCTGCCCCTTTCCCCCTCCCCGGCAGGTGAAGATGGCCTACGTGAACTTTGTCAACCACTGCTACGTGGACACGGAGGTGGAGATGAAGGAGATCTACACCAGCAACCACATCTGGACCCTCTTCGAGAACTTCACCCTGGACATGGCCCAGGTGCGTGGGGAGGGTTGGGTGGCAGTGACACGGCAGCGGTGGCTTGGATGGGGACAGGGTGGTGTCACCAAGACCCTGTGGGGCTTGGGCACTGTGGGGACCCTTGTGGCTGTCACTTGTGGGGCTGGGGAGCGCTCAGGGCTCTCTGGCGTGACCAAGGAGCTGTGCCACTGGCCACGTCCTTCAGCTGGACACGGTCCCAGCAGCCTCTGGGCAAACACGAGCTCGCCCCGGTGCCATCAGCATCCTCCCTGTCCTCACAGATGTGCAAGAAGCGGGAGAAGCGCCTGCCGGATGCCACCCTGGAGAAGTACGTGCTGACGGTGGTGCTGGACACCATCAACGCGTTCTTCAGCTCGCCCTTCTCGGAGAACAGCACCTCGCTGCAGGTGACCGGGGGTGGGCAGGGTGGCAGAGGGAGGACAGTGGCTAAGCCAGCCCCCCAAAATATGGTCTGAACATGTGTGCTGACATTTCTGTCTCCTCCAGACCCACCAGACCATCGTGGTGCAGCTTCTCCAGTCCACCATGAGGCTGCTGGAGTGTCCGTGGCTGCAGCAGCAGCACAAGAGCTCGGTGGAGTCCTGCATCCGCACACTGGCCATGGTCGGTAAGGAGCCATCGCCGTGCCCAGGGGACAGGGGACACAGCCACCCTGGGTTGTCTCTGCCCAGCGGCGAGCAGGACACGCTGTCCCTCCTGTGGGGGTGGCAGGACGCCGCGGTGAGGGGCTGCCAGCTGGGGATGGATGGGCACGTTTGGCTCCGGGATTTGCTTTGTTTTGAGCTTCGTCTCAGCATGCCCAAGATAATGTGGGGATAACCAGAGCCTGGGCTTGGCTGGGAGCTCCCTGGTGTGTCCCTGCCTGGACACAAAGCCAACACTGACAGTGGTTTTCCCTGGCCAGGACTTTGCCCTCGGCGTGCAGCTGCCTGACTCAGGCTGAGAGCTGCTAGCTCTGAGTCACCGTGGAAAGGATTGCTGCTGGTTGGGCTCTGGGTGGGGATTTCCCTTTGGAATTCCAGGCAGGGTGCTTACAACCTCCCCACGCTGGGCTTTCCCAACCAAAAAACTGGAGCCTGTTTCCACCCCGTATGGGGCTGTGGGTGTTGGGATATGTGGGAACACTCCGCCCTCACTGGCCTGCAGGAGTTTAGGCGTGTATTTACCCCAAATCTCTGCTGCAAATGAGGTGAACGCTGGCGAAGGGGTGCCCGGGCAGGGCGGTGAGACTCAGCTGGGTCGTGGCTGTCCCAACCCCATGCCCCTGTCCCGCAGCCAAGAGCCGCTCCATCGCGCTGCCCATGGACCTGGACGCCCACGTGAGCTCCCTGCTCAACAGCAGCTCCACCAGCACGGTGCAGAGGAACACCTCGAGCTACAAGGCGGCCACGCGCACCTTCCCCCGCGTGTCCGCCACCCCCAACCAGTGGGACTACAAGAACATCATCGAGAAGCTGCAGGTGCGGGGCAGGGTGTGGCGGGGCTCAGGGTTGCAGGGTCCCTCTGCCGTGTGTCCCCTGGCTCTGAAGGGGGGTGCTGTGGCTTGCAGGACATCATCAACGCCCTGGAGGATCGCTTGAAGCCGCTGGTGGAGGCCGAGCTGTCCGTGCTGGTGGACGTCCTGCACCGGCCGGAGCTGCTCTTCATGGAGGGGACGGAGGCGTTTCAGCGCTGCGAGAGCGGGGGGTTCCTGTCCAAGTGAGGGGGGTTTGGGATTGCCCCAGGGGTGCTGGGAAGGGTTTGGGATCCTCATCCTGAGTGGGCTGTGCATCCCTGTGATGCCTTTTCCTTGGTGTTAGAATTAAGAGTTAGATACAGTTAAGGGATAAAAGGGTTTTTACCTCGGTTTTTAATAAGGATTTTTATGGTGTAACAATTTGTCAAGGGGGAATATGTCGAAATGTACTCACACGGTAGATCGTGTACATGATTTTATAGACTTTGCAAATTAGCATATTTGACAAAGATTCTTCAGTGAGAGGTTTAAATGAATGGTGTGACATCTCTCTATTTTAAAGTATTTTTTCTCCAGATGGGCTTAATTTTAGTTTATAGAATCTGTTCTGTTCCAGAGAGAACCTTGGTTTCTTAAGATAGCATAAGGTTTTCTGGTTTTTAACTGTGAGGTTTTTAAGATGTTTGGGTTTTTGGCCTGGTCGAATACTAGCACTACGTTAAGATATCAGGTTTAAAGAATTATAAGTATGTATGTTAAGAATACTGAGAATACATAAAGGTATATAAAAAGAAAAGGCAAAAAATCATCACGGCATCACCTCCTGCGTGCCCGCAGCCCTGAGGGGCGCTGGGGGTGGTTCCCTCAGGGATCCCCGGGTCCCTCCCAGCTGGGTGACAATGGCTTTGCCGTGCCAGGCTGGTGCAGCACACCAAGGACCTCATGGAGACGGAGGAGAAGCTCTGCATCAAGGTGCTGAGGACGCTGCAGCAGATGCTGGTGAAGAGGAACAAGTACGGAGAGAGGGTGAGCACCGTGAGCCGTGTCCACACTCCCAGGCTGGCAGAGCCCTCCCATGGCGCCCAGGGGTGCTTGGCCAGTTCTGCCCTGGCCCCGGCCTTGGCATGGGGACGCCGGTGACGTTTGTTTGCCTTGGCAGGGCAACCTGCTGCGGAAAATGCTCATGAACAATTACCTGCAGAACAAGAGGTCCAGCTCCAAGGGGGAGATGGGGGACGCTGCTGGGGGAGGTGAGTGCCCCTCTCCTGCCCCTTCCCCTCTTTTCCTGCTCCCAGACACCTCAAATTCCCGGCTCCCAAGCCGTGATGGGACCAGGTCTGTGGCTGGTTGCCACTTTCCCACTTGCACAGGAGCAGAGGATTTGGGGAGGTGAAGGGATGGCACTGAGATGCCCCGGCAGTGGTGCAGCTGTGCTGGCTCTGTGCTACCACAGCATCACACCCCTCTGTCCTCTCACACAGGCCAGGACCAGGACTGGTCAGCCATTGCTGCTGTCCAGTGCCGGCTGGACCGTGAAGGGGCCACCAAGTTGGTGGCTGACCTCATCATGAACACCAAGAACGAGAAGATCTTCCAGGAGAGCATCCTGCTGGCCATCCGCCTGCTGGACGGCGGCAACACCGAGATCCAGGTGCTGAGGGGGATTGGGCAGCCAGGGGTTGATGTGGGCAGGGTGAGGGTCCAGTGCTCAGCCCTGGGCAATGGGTTTGGCCAAAATACCTCCTGATAGTGCTGAAGTCTGAGATTTGAGTTTCCCAGCTCCACGGCTGGAGGCTGCGGGAGGGGCAGGTGGTTCCAGGTTGTTTCTGGAGTTCTGCTGATGCCCTCTGCCGGCAATTCCTACAATGGCTCAGGGCTGCAGCTCTTGTGGGGGACTGCAGGGGTTATCCCAAACCCGTTGCCACAGGGAAGCTGAAAAATTGTGTGTGCCAAGCCCAGTGGGGCTCCAGGCAAAACCCAGGTTGTCCTGGAGTAGGTCTGGAGTGCTGAGGCTGCTGCTCTGAGGGACAGGCAGGGACACTTTGGACCCTGTGGTGGGGACCTGAACGAGTGTCCTTTTACCAGAAATCCTTTTACAACCTCATGACGAGTGACAAGAAGTCCGAGAAGTTCTTCAAGGTTCTGCACGACCGGATGAAGAAGGCGCAGCAGGAGACGAAGTCCACGGTGTCGGTGAACATGAGTGACATCGGCAACAAGCCCCGCGAGGACAAGGACGAGCCAGACCCTGGCACCAAAGGTACGGGGCCGTGTCCCCTTGTCCCCTCAGGCAGGCCAGCAGTGGCTCAGTGACAGCCTGAGCTGATTGAGGGGACAATTCCCTGTAGGACGAGGAGACACCTTCCTGATGCCTGGCACCCCCACGCGGTACCCGATGGCCGCGGGGTTCCACAAGGGCCACGACCCCAGCGAGCAGGGCCAGAACAACGAGATGGGGGTGACGGTGCTGATCATGGAGCCCATCCTGCGCTTCCTGCAGCTGCTCTGCGAGAACCACAACCGTGACCTGCAGGTTGGGGCTGGGGCTCCAGGGATCTGGGGGTCAGCTGTGGGGTTGGGCTGGGGGAAGGCTGGGATCTGCCCCAGTTTGGCCCCTAAATGCTGTGGCAGCAGCAGCTCTGTGCCTCAGCTTCCCCATGTGCAATGCACCATCCCTTGAAGATAATTTGGGGCTGTGGGACTGAGGTCTGTAGGTTACAGGGGTGGTCCCAGCCCTAATGTCCTTCAAACTGCAGCTGGAGGGGTGTGGGGAGAGAGGGATCAGGACCCCACTCCTGGGCTCTGCTCCACAGAACTTCCTGCGGTGCCAGAACAACAAAACCAACTACAACCTGGTGTGTGAGACGCTGCAGTTCTTGGACATCATGTGCGGCAGCACCACGGGCGGGCTGGGGCTGCTCGGCCTCTACATCAACGAGTACAACGTGGCTCTCATCACCCAGACCCTGGAGACCCTGACCGAGTACTGCCAGGGGCCCTGCCACGAGAACCAGGTCCGGGGGCTCCCTGGGGGTCATTCCCCAAATCTCATCGCTGATCAGAGGAGGATTTGGGGGGGCACGTGTGTGGGCAAGCTGCAGAGGCAGGGACAGGTTTTGGGTTCAGAGTGTGAACAGGAGCAGAACGTGGGCAGCAGAGGTCACAGGGCTCCTGCACAGGTCACCAGCTGCCAGTGATGCAGATGGGGGGGAAATAATTCAGGGGCCCTCTGCAGGGAGAGGGGAGGTTTGGGGGTCCTGGGCTGATTGGGCAGGGTCGGGGCTGCAGGCAGGGCAGTGTTTTGGACCAGGGCTGTGCTGGAGGGTGGAGCTGGGAGGACTGGGAGATCTGTGGGATAACACGCTGCCCGACTCCCCCAGAGCTGCATCGTGACCCACGAGTCCAACGGGATTGACATCATCACAGCCCTGATCCTAAACGACATCAGCCCCCTCTGCAAGTACCGGATGGACCTGGTCCTGCAGCTGAAGGTGCACAGAGGCCTGGGCTGGGGTGGTGGGGACGCGTGTGCGTGTCACGGCGTGTGTCACTGCACGGGTGTCACTGCACGTGTGTCACTGTGGGTGTCACTGAGTGTCACTGCACGTGTGTCACTGCATGTGTCACTGTGTGTCAATGTCTGTGTCACTGCGCGTCACTGCGTGTGTCACTGCATGTGTCAATGTGTGTCACTGTGTGTGTGTCACTGCATGTCCCTGCGTGTCACTCTGCGTGTGTCACTGGGTGTCACTGTGTGTGTGTCCCTGCGTGTGTCCCTGCGTGTGTCACTCTGCGTGTGTCACTGTGTGTCACTGTGTCACTGTGTGTGTGTCCCTGTGTGTGTCCCTGCGTGTGTCCCTGCGTGTCACTGTGCATCACTGCGTGTGTCCCTGCGTGTGTCCCTGTGTGTGTCCCTGTGTGTGTC
Source organism: Corvus kubaryi (assembly GCF_017639235.1). Lineage (NCBI taxonomy): Eukaryota > Metazoa > Chordata > Aves > Passeriformes > Corvidae > Corvus > Corvus kubaryi. The sequence goes on along the minus strand of NW_024582078.1, from coordinate 1,850,740 downwards.
ATTCTGCGTGTGTCACTGCGTGTGTGTCACTGTGCATCACTGTGTGTGTCACTGCGTGTGTCACTGTTTGTGTCACTGCGTGTCACTGTCAGTGTCTGTGTCACTGTGCGTCACTGCGTGTGTCACTGCGTGTGTCACTGGCAGGGTCACGGGGTGTGCTGTGGGGCGAGGCGGTCACTGTAGAGGGGACCCTGCCTGTGTCAGACCCACGGCTGTGGGATCAGATGGGCTCCGTGGGGCAGGGCTGGGGCATCTCTACCACACTCAGCTGCCTCTGGCACAGGGGAGTTGGCAGGGACATGGGACATTTCTGCCCACCCCAAAGCCCTGGGCAGTGGCCTGGCACAGCTCCCCTCACCAAGGGCCTCTCCTCACCAGGACAATGCCTCCAAGCTCCTCCTGGCCCTCATGGAGAGCCGGCACGACAGCGAAAACGCCGAGCGCATCCTCATCAGCCTCCGTCCGCAGGAACTGGTGAGGGAACTGGGAATGTCCCACGGAGCCCCCAGCCCGTGGCTGAGCTCCCTGTGCCCCGGGTCCTGCTGCAGTTTCTGCTTTGCACCCAAGAACCACCTCACCTGCCCCACTGCTTCTGCTCCTGCTCAAATCCTGGCCGGAGAAGAAAGCAGGGAGTGGGGAGGAGCTCAGTGGCCCGTGCTGCCTTGCAGGTGGATGTGATCAAGAAGGCTTATCTGCAGGAGGAGGAGTGCGAGAACGCCGAGGTTTCTCCCCGGGAAGTTGGACACAACATTTACATCCTGGCGCTGCAGGTAGGGAGCTGTGAGAGCAGGGATGTGCCAGGCTGTGCTCACAGGTTGCACATTTTCCTCCACATTTGTGCACATTTTCCTCCACATTTGTGCACATTTTTCTCCACATTTGTGCACATTTCCTCCAGCCAGATTGGCCTCCCTGGGGAGCCAAATGTGCCTTTGGCTGTGGGGAAAAGCCACAGCTCGCTGTCCATCCTGCTCCCCCTGTGCTCATGTCCCACTCCTGTGTCCGCTGGTGGCTGCGTGCCAGCCTGTGCTCACTGTCACCATCCCTGTCCCCTCCCAGCTCTCCCGACACAACAAGTCTCTGCAGCAGCTCCTGAAGCCAGTGAAGCGAATCCAGGAGGAGGAGGAGGAGGGAATCTCATCCATGGTACGGAGAGACCTCAGCGGTGAAGGCACAGCCCCCCCCCCCCGAGCTGGCCTGACCCGAGGCTGCAAGGAGCCCTTGCTGAGCCCACCTGGGCTTTGTTGTTCAGGATTTGATGGATTTTGGTGTTTCCCAGGGGATTAAAGAGGGAAAGACACCTAAATGCCCTTTTAGCCAGAGGTACAAGCCCACAGGTGTGTGTGCCCTGTTGTGGCGTGATGCGGGCTGGTGGCCCTGGAGGGTCCTGCCCTTCCCCACTTCCCCCCTTCCCTTCAGAAAGGAAGGGCCAAGTCCTTTGCTGCTGTTCCTTGCCCGGGTACCTCAGATCCCGACAAGATTCAGCAGGAGTATGATTTCCCCAGGGTTTTGTGAGCACTGGTTTGTAATTTGTGGATTAGCAGCACTTGGATGTAATTATTGCAGGGAATCGATTGTCCGTCACCGCGGGGAGCACTCGCACCCCCTATGGAAGCTTTAATTCATTTGCTTTTCCCTGAAAACCTCATCAGCCGTGGGAGATGTTGAGGCACGTTGTGGAAACAGTCAGAGCCAGCTTCTGGCTGGATCCTCATCCTCTCCCTTTCCCTCTCCCCGTGCAGCTCAGCCTCAACAACAAGCAGCTGTCGCAGATGCTGAAGTCCACGGTGCCGGTGCAGGAGGAAGAGGAGGATCCGCTGGCTTATTACGAGAAACACACGTCTCAAATCGAGGCAAGACCCCTTGGCTGTTGGCTTTGCAGCCTTCCCGTGGTCCATGAATCCCACCCGGCTCCAGGCGCCTCATGTCCGATTATTTTGCACCTGGAGCCATCCCCTCTTCCCATCCCCATGCTGGCAGGAGCATTAGCTCCAGGAACTGAGGGATGAGCAGCCCCCTGGACCCTTCCCTTCTCTCCCAGCAGCAGAGGGATGCAGCTGGTCCAGCAGCCTCATCCTCGGCATGGATCCCCTGTTCCCACACTTCCACTTACCACAGCCACGGCTGCCCTGCTCGGGGCAGTTTGGGAGCTTCTAAATGAGTGGCTGACAACATTTGGATCCTGTGGAGCGGGAGGGAGGAGGGGAAGGCACAGCTGGAGCTGGGAAGGAGGAAAAAACCACAGCAGGGCAGGGTCTGAGAGCTCTGCTCCCCGCAGATTGTGCGGCTGGACCGGAGCATGGAGCAGATCATCTTCCCTGTGCCCGGGATCTGCGAGTTCCTCACCAAGGAGACCAAGTACCGGCTCTTCACCACCACGGAGCAGGACGAGCAGGGCAGCAAAGTCAGCGACTTCTTTGACCAGTCCTCCTTCCTGCACAACGAGATGGAGTGGCAGAAGAAGCTGCGCAGTAAGAGCAAGGCAGAGCCTCCCCCGGGCTCCCCCGGTGGGAAACTGAGGAGAATTCCTGCTGGGAAAGGGCTGCACTCCTGGGAATGGCATCGCTGAGCTGCCCGGGCTCTGTAGAGCACCGCACACCTGGCAGGGTGCAGGGAGTGAGGGTTAAAATCCCAGGATCCCACAGTCTGAGGTGCACTTTACTCACATTCCCTGGGATTCCACCTTTCAGGTGCCTTCTCCTACGCCAGGGTCTCGTAGCTGCACATGGGAAATAAAACCTGTTTCTCTGCCCCCTGTAGACCTGCTCAGGGGCTTTCAGGGTGGAAATCCTGGCTGTGAATCGCAGGAGCTGAGTAGGGAGTCACACTGTGGATACTGGGATGCAGCTAAAGAGTAGTGCAGCAGCTGTGAGGGAGGACAGAGCCAACCTGATTCCAGGGTGTCAGAGCAGGCCAGAGAGCTGGGAAACCAAGGAATGTGAGCGGAGCCACTTAGAAGGTGCACTCCTCTTGCAGCAGATGAGCAGGAATGTTTTCCAAACACTTCATGAATGTTTTGAAGGAGGTGGGAGGCTGGGTTGGTCTGGGACCAGCAGCTGCAGGGCACAGAGGGGCAGGGAGGACACAGAGGGTGTGGGATGACACAGGGGGTCCAGGGGGACACAGGGGGTCGGGAAGGACCCGGTTGGCACGAGGCTGGCTGAGGTTTGTGTGTTGCCTCCTCTCCCCCCAGGCATGCCGCTGATGTACTGGTTCTCCCGCAGAATGACGCTCTGGGGAAGCATTTCCTTCAACCTGGCCGTCTTCATCAACATCATCATCGCTTTCTTCTACCCCTATGTGGAAGCCACTTCCATGGGTGAGTGCCCCGGCACCTGCTGCTCCTCGGGGTGGGAGGGGAAGGGATCTTCACATGCAGGAAAATTGGCACTGCCCTCATCCTTGGGCTCCTTCAGGCTCCTAAAACCCCAGGTCCTTTCTGCTGGATAAAGGATTGAGTCAGGATTTCAGCTTCCAGCCCTCCCACCCCTTCCTTCTCAGGGAAACCTCTCTTCTCCTGGGCTGCCCTTCCCCTGTGTGTGCAGTGTGGGAAGCAGTGACGGGAGACATTCCTGTGGTCAGGCAAAGCCTCCATCACCGACAGTGGCTCTGAGCCCTCGGATAAAAGATGTTAGGGAATGTATCGGTAAAAACCACCTGAACCTACACAAATCTTCCCAGTGCAGCAGCATCATCTCTGATACGAGCTCATTGGTGTGGCTGGAGAGCCTGGCAGCAGCAGTGCCCCTGCCTTTACTGTCCGTGTGTCTCCTCTTCCCAGGGGTGCTGGATTCCCCGCTGATCTCGCTGCTCTTCTGGATCCTGATCTGCTTCTCCATCATGGCCCTGTTCACCAAGCGCTACGGGGTGAGGCCACTGCTGGTGGCCCTGATCCTGCGCTCCATCTACTACCTGGGCATCGGGCTCACCCTCAACATCCTGGGAGCTCTCAATGTAAGTCTTCCACGTGCTGGGGAAGCAGGAAGCTGTCCTGCATTCCCAGAGCACAGCAAACCCCACTCCCTCCCGTTTCTGGCCGTCCCCAGCTGACCAACAAGATCGTGTTCGTGGTGAGCTTCGTGGGCAACCGAGGCACCTTCATCCGTGGCTACAAGGCCATGATCATGGACGTGGAATTCCTGTACCACGTCGGCTACATCGTGACCAGCGTCCTGGGGCTCTTCGTGCACGAGCTCTTCTACAGCATCCTGGTACAATAAACGCAGTGGCTGGGGGGCACGGGCAGCCTGGCTGCTGCCTTGGGAGCTGGAAGGTTCCTGTGACACCTCCCAGGGGCTGATTGATAGCAGAGAGAACAATTCCCTGGGCTCTATTCTTTGCGTGGGCTGAGCTTTCTGCCTCCCGACAGTATCTATTGCTGTCTCTCTCCTGGTCCTGGGCTGTATCTCTCTCTCTAATCTGCTGTGTGCTTTATCTGGGTCAGCTGGGAGGCAACGTGAGCTGGTGAGGGCAGAGCCAGGGTACATGTGGCCTATTCTTGGCTCTCCTGCTGTGCATAAGTCACTCCATTCTTCTCTGCTTCCCTTCAGTAAGCTGGGAAACTTAAAGGCTTTGTGAGGAAAGTTAGTCAAGGTCTGCTGAGCGATCCAAGATCTCAGGATAAAAGGGGATATAGATAGGCCAGGCATTATCAAGAGAAGCACCCCGCAGCATTTCTTTGCTCCTGGGCCCTTTCAGCTGTTTGACTTGATCTACCGAGAGGAGACCTTGTTTAATGTCATCAAAAGCGTGACGCGGAACGGGCGCTCCATCCTGCTGACAGCCCTGCTGGCCCTCATCCTCGTCTACCTCTTCTCCATCGTGGGCTTCCTGTTCCTGAAGGATGACTTCATCCTCGAGGTGGACCGGCTGCCGGACAGCAAAGCCAAAGGTTGGGCAGTGCTCGGAGTCATGGGACACTGTGGGACCCTCCACACACATCTCAGGGTGTGCTGGATTTAACTGGGTTTAAAAGCCCCACTGGTTTGGGGTCCCAAAGAGGACAGCTTTGTGCTCGTGCTGCACGCAGCAGGGTTTGGGGTTCGTGGTGGCAGAGAAGGGGGCACAGGGCTACAAATGAAGGGTCAGCACTGTGGGGTCTCAACCTTGAGAAAAAGCTTCAAAGCCTAGAAAAAGTAGGAGAATACGAGGCAACCTTTCCCCAAGGTTGGCATCTTCCTGGGAGCCTGTGGCAGCGGTGAGAAGGAGAGGTTGCAGAGTGGTTGCAGGGGAGAGGCCCCAGCTGCTCTCACAGGGTTGGGGTCTCTTCCTTGCAGATGATCCCTTGGGGATGCAAAGGAACGTGGAGACCTTCATGGAGTCGTGCAGCAGTGACAAAATCAGCTGCTCTGCTGCACCCACTGCCTTGGAAGGTAAGAGAGCTCCGTGGAAATGCCAGCTCTCTGTGGCAGCGTGGATTTGCCAGCCAGCTCAGGAAAATCCCAGCTTTTCCAAGGTGGAAATTAAATCCACTTCCTGGGATGTATTGGGCAAGAGGCCTGGCAATTTCACACTGATCCTGGCATAAAAAATGTTGGGGTAGATTTATTTAATCAGAAAGGAGGTGGGAGCTCCGGGAGCGTTTGGCTGCTGGAGGAGCTGCCAGGATATGGCTGGCTGGGACATCCACACCAGGCAGCTGCTGCTGTGTCACTGTCACTGCAGCTGGAGCCATCCCACTGCCAGGGTCTGGGGCCCTGTCTGCGCTCTGAGCCCTCGCTCTGCTCTCCTCCTCCTCCACAGCAGCCGACCCGGAGCAGTGGGAACGTGCCTGTGACACGCTGCTCATGTGCATTGTCACCGTCCTCAACCACGGCCTGCGCAACGGCGGCGGCGTGGGGGACATCCTGAGGAAACCCTCCAAGGACGTGAGTGGGGACAGCACCTGGGACATCTTTCTCCTGCTAAACCCTGCTGCATTCACTGCATCCCCCTCCCTGGGAGCTGGGACACATCCAGCTCCATCCTTCACGTTCTCTTCCTCCCCTAATGCCTCAGTGTCACAGGGCTGGGGTGCAAGACACCCAGTTCTCCCTCTCATCTATTACAGGAGTCCCTGTTCCCTGCTCGAGTTGTCTACGACCTCCTCTTCTTCTTCATTGTCATCATCATCGTCCTCAACCTCATCTTCGGGGTCATTATTGACACCTTTGCTGATCTGAGGAGTGAGAAACAGAAGAAGGAAGAGATCCTGAAGACCACCTGTTTCATCTGTGGTGAGCACTGGGAGTACAGGAACTGCCCCAAAGCTCTTCCTGCCCTCCCAGGTTGGGGGAAAGAAAAGGATTTCAGCTGGATTCTGGATTTTATTTATCACTGCAAAGCTGGAATCTGTTCAGCGAGAGGTCACTGCACTGGGAGGGGTTTAAACAAGGAGACAACTGGAGGGAAATTCTCGCTGTTGTTCCTCACCCTGCTAAGGGGATGTTAAACTAAAACCACATTGTGGGGTCCTTGTCGCTGTGCATCTCACTGCTGAGACCTTCCCTTGGCCAGTGGGGGAAAAAAGCAACATATCACTGAGGAAATCCAATAGAGAAAATGGGCTGGAATCCTTTCAGTCAGCAGAAGGCATCAAAAAAAAAAAAAAAAAAAAAAAAACCCCAGTAAATGTCTCTGCTTTTTCCTTTAAAGATCCTCTGGGTTTACTTTACTGAGCAGAGGCAGGGCCAGCAGGATTTGGGATGGAATTCTTCCCTGCGAGGGTGGGCAGGCCCTGGCACAGGGTGCCCAGAGAAGCTGTGGCTGCCCCTGGATCCCTGGCAGTGTCCCAGGCCAGGTTGGATGGGACTTGGAGCAACCTGCGATAATGGGAGGTGTCCCTGCCCATGGCAGGGGTGAAACTGGATGGGCTTTAAGGTCCTTCCAACCCAAACCGTTCCATGATTCTCTGATTCTGTAACTTTAACTGGAAGTCTTCTGAACCCCCAGCTGGGTTGGTTCCCCCTGGTTTGGATGTTTATGTGCTAAATGCCAACTAATTATTAAAAGCACTTGAATGTCGCCTTTGGGAGGGGACGCACTTGGCTGAATTTCCTTCCCTGTGTTTGCTCCTCACTCGCCTCCTCCCCTCCCCATCTCCTCCCTGTCCTCCTCCACCCTCCCCTGCTTTTCCCAGGGCTGGAAAGGGACAAGTTTGACAACAAGACCGTGTCCTTTGAGGAGCACATCAAATACGAACACAACATGTGGAACTACCTGTACTTCATCGTGCTGGTGCGGGTGAAGAACAAGACCGACTACACAGGCCCTGAGAGCTACGTGGCACAGATGATAAAGGTACAGGTGCCCTCGGGGCAGCTCCTTGGCTATCCCAACCTACCTGCCCTGGGAACAAGGGGGTGGCCAAGGAAAAACAGCTCTGGGAAGTCCTTTTGGAAAATACTGACTAATGGTGCAGTGCCTGAGTTCATCCTGAGCTGGTTTTTCCCACATGGTCTCTTTGAGGGTTTGTCCCATGAGTTGAAGGGTTGAACCAAGCTGGGAGTGGGGCTTCAAGGTGGTTTTGAGGCAAGGGAGGGAAAGGAAAGCAAGGAAAGAAAAACTTCTGCACTTGAGTGCATGAACCAGCCTAGAAACGAACCATTCGTGGAAAAATGACAGATTTTTGCAGAGAGAATTTCTTCAATCCCTTAGCACAGGGAGGCTGCCGGTTAAATCCTTCTTCCCTCCTCCTCTCTTACCCCTCACCCCAACTCCCCTTGTCCGTGGTCACCTTCCCAGAACAAGAACCTGGACTGGTTCCCCCGGATGCGAGCCATGTCTCTGGTCAGCAATGAAGGGGAAGGGGAGCAGAACGAGATCCGCAACCTGCAGGACAAACTCAACACCACCATGAAGCTCGTGTCCCACCTCACCTCCCAGCTGAACGAGCTGAAGGAACAGGTATGGGAAACGGGGAATTCCCTGTAGGAACCCTCTGTCCTTCCCAAAATCGAAGGCAGGGAGTGGGAGGCAGGACCTGCCCAAGGCAGCACAGTGACAGTACAAGCAAAGGGCTCCTGCAGCTCTTTTTGGGGGGAACTGGGGACACTTGGGACACGTGGCTTTGGGTAGTGCCTCATCAGCTCAGAGTTTGCTGGCAGAGGCTCAAAGCAGCGCAGACACTTGGGAAGCACATCCAAGAGCGGGAGGGCCTGGAATTGCCTCACCGTGTCCCTGTTGGAATTGCAGATGACGGAGCAGCGGAAGCGCAGGCAGAGGATGGGGTTTGTGGATGTCCAGAACACCATGAACCACTGAGACACAGCTCCAGCCACCGAGGGACTGCACCTGTGTGTCAGCTGAGGAGGCTGCTCCTCCCCGGGCTCCAGGCATGGATTGTCACTGTCTGGGGACGATGGACCACACGGAAAGGGCTTCCCAGCCAGCATCTCCCTTAGAGTGCTTGTAAGCAATGCCAGGAGCAGGGGCTGGCCGGATCCCTCCCCACACCTGGGCCCAGGTGTTGTTCTAACACCCTCGTAGGAAGATAAATCATACAGGACTTTCATTCCTCATTGCAATAACTCTTTATTTTGCAACTGTGGAGGCTTGTATCTTTATCTCCATGCGCTCCAGCCCCTCGGCTGTGGGGTAAGTAGCTGTAGGGCCGCACTATTTAACTTATTCCGAGTGCCACTTGTCCCTGTGGATCTTTGCCAAGCAGCCCTCGTTATCTGCTGTGCCTGCTCCACGCTGACCCCTCTCCAGTTACAGAATTCTCTTCATCCCGTGGTGCAGTAAAGAGCAGCTGAACTCAAGGAGGTGGATTTAATTTAATTAACTCACCAGATGAGGAGCTGAGCTTGTCCTAGTAGGAACTAAAAGTCTTTTGCCTTCTGTGGACCAAGGATCTTTGGGCAGCAGTAGTGGGAGCCTGCAGCTTTACAGGAGTTCACTGTGAAGGGGTGTCCTGTGTTTTAGTTTCATCTCTGGTGTCATGTTTTATCTGGTTTTTTTGTTGTTGTTGTTAATTTTTATTTTTTAGTTGTTACTGTTGTTACTTAAGAACTGAAGTGTAAATTGCCTTAACTAAATTAAACACAGAATCATGTTATAATAAAAACTTCAATGTGGTAAAGAAAGTCCCCTTCCTGTGTGATGGGGCTGTTGGAACAGAAGCACAGAACCACCCCAGGAGCAGAACCCAAACCAGGGCTGTCACCAAAGGTGCTCCCCAGCCCGCTGCTCCCAGCTCCAGGTGTTGCACACATCCCATGCCAAATGCTGCCATGAAGAGCCACCACGAGCACCAGCCTTGGTTCCCTGAGCTTTGGACCAGAGCCTGCCGCAGTTTGAAATTCTTTCACTGCTTGCCAGGAAATCACTGCTGAAACCCGTAAAAAGGAGCAGCTGTTGGTGCTGTGGAGCCCTGGCACAGCTCTGCTCCAGACACTCATCCTTCCCAAGCCAGCCCCAGCTCCAAGCCCAAGAACAGACACTGATGAAAGCAGCAAAGCTCTAAAAAGGAATAAAAAAGGCCGTAACAGTGAAGTTGCAGAGCACTTGAAATGTGTTTATGGCCCCATCTAGCAGCATGTCATTTAATCCTGCCTTCACCCCTCAGCTCTGCACTAACCCACACCCACCCCTCTCCTCAGGCTGGGGGGAATCTGCACAGGGCTGGCTCCTCCAGCAGCAGCAGCAGCTCTGCAGCAGCTGATTGAAATCTCAATTAAACTCGTGCAGTGCCACTGTCACCATGGCAAAGTCACCCTCGGTCCTCTCCGTCTCCTCCGAAGGAAAATAAATGTGATGATTAAAGTTCTCCCTCCCTCCACTGCCCCGGTCCCTGGGCTGACACACAAACACAAGCACAGAGAGGTTTTCACATCCTCTCTGTTCTCTTCACAAGAACATTTAAAGCTGCACCTCCTCCCTCTGGGCAGCTCCTGCTTGTTCCATTTTCTGAGATACAAAGGGCCAGGTCTGACACCACAAAGTTCCCTTCCCTACGTTGCTCCAGCATGCATGTGTTAAGCTCTGCCCCAGATTTTCAGCAGAAAAAAAGGAGGCACTAAATATGAAGAATGTACAGGGTAGGGCTGAACAAAAATGCTGTTGCTAAGAGGAATAAGTGGTTTTATTCATCATGGCAACACACGGAGCTTTAGGGATATGTACAGTGGAGAAGCTGAGAGCTGGGCCCTCACTTCGAGTCCTCCTCGGGTTTCCTGGCAGAGAACTTTTCCCGCAGTCGTTTCCACGTCCCTTTTTTCATGTCTTCCATCTGTTTCAGAATGTCTGCAAAAGGAGAAGGGAGACAGAGATGGGGCCAGAGGAAGATAAGGAGGAAAGCAGAGGAATGAAACCCTCTTAAAACAGCTCTGCCTTCCATCCTAATTTCCTTTCCTGACTTTTCATCTTAATGAATTTTCATTCCAGGCCCGAGGCGAGGTTGGTTTCCCTTCCAATCAATGCAGGGAGTCTCTTATCACTAACAACTGATACTCAAGTTTCCACGCACTGCAATCAAAGTTAGGAACTGGAGCAGAACAAAACTGCTCTGGCTCCCAGCTCTGCCCTTCATAAAGGATGTGCTGAGAGCATTTCTGCACCCGGCCCCTTACCAAGGTCTGACACAGAAGGAATATGAAGGGAATTGGAAGATGGTGAAAGAGAAGCTGAGCCCAGTGTTGGGATGATGTAGCAAACGCGCTCCTTCCACACAGATCCTGCTGTCTGACCCCAAAGAGCCTTTGCAAACCCTCTGCTGCTCCTGCCAGTGCAAAATCCAATTGATTCTTCCCCCCAATACAGAGCTACTCCTCAACTGAATCACTCCTGAGCTTACTCCTCATCCAACACCTCACAGAACTGCAGGCAGAACCGGTGCCTTCCAGCCACAGGGACTGAGAAGGGATGCAGGGGGCACCCCAAAGACCAGAATGTCCCTCTCCTCCTGCCCTGCCCTCTCAGCCCAAGCCCAGCAGCAGTACCTGTGGCCAGGATTATCCTGCAGTCCTCCACTGTCACCCCAGTGAAGGTGGTGTCTTTCAGGCGTGGGTACTTCCCAGGAGAGCAGGAAAAGGAGGGAGAGAGACCAAAAAGTCACTTGTAGTGCATGAAAAGGGTACAAATGTCACCAGCTGGCACAGTCTGAGCTGTTTTGCAGCTGGAATTCTGTTCATCCAGACCAAAAGCCAGGTCTGCCCTGTTCACACAGCAGAGCCCTGGGCGAGCACAGGCACTGCTGCATCCACCCCTCAGCTGTCCCTCAGGCATTCCCAGGAACGCTGCCACTCCCAGGAATCCTGCAGCAGGTGGTGGCTCCCCCCCAATGAGAGGGCCAGTGGCCAGTGGCACAGCTCTCACCTTGTTTTTGTAGAAGTTGGTGTGGATCCTGACTAAGCTCTCGTACATTTGGTCACAGGCCTCGGGGTCAGAGATCTGCAGGGGACACAAGTGTCACACAAGTCTGGTTTGACACCTCCACAGCAAAAAAACCCTCCTCGTTCCGAGGGACAACAGCCATGAAGGAGCAGCTCAGAATTCCCAGTGCACTGCTGGATGCTGCATTCCTGCTGTCCTGCTCCAGGTCTTTCCCCTCCATCTCCCACCAGCTTGGCCTGCAGGAATAACAACACCTGGGATTTCCAGAATGGATTTTAAACTCTGCATCAGCAAGATCTGACAGTGAATACACAGGGACAGAGAACATTGCTGGCTGGTGCTGTGAAATCTGTGACCTTTCCTGCTCTGAGGCCGCTTCTGTCACCTGCCTCATTGCAGGGAATCACACAGGACGATGTGCCAGGTTAGAAATCCCCTGCAGGGGGCTCAAAATAGCTTGTAATTGATTAGGGAAATCAGCACAAATGACAGCGAACAGCTTGGAAGGTAACTGGATTTCTATTTCAGTTGGAAGATCCGGCTCATCCTCAACCTGTGCCAGGTTTCTCTGCCTGGCACAGCCCCTGCTCAGCTGCTTTTCTAGTCTACAGTGTTTTTCCTGGGGTTTTTTTGTTGTACAGTGAGCCCAACTCGACCAGAACTCAGTGCTGCTGCTCCACGAATGGTTAAAACAGGTCCAGAGTAAGAATAACATCAGCAGAAAGGTGTCAGGATGAAGTAGGAACAGTAAGGAAAAGCTCTCCTCGTTCAGCACGGCTGCAGGAGAGAGGATACAGGGAGAGCCACTGCCAGGTGTGCACAAATCCCACTGCAGGTGGTCCCTACCTGGGTCCTGCAGCCCCATCCCAAACACCCCCTGCCAAGGCTCCAGCAGATCCAGCCATTAAAAGGGTGGCAAAAACAGCATCCCACCCCGGGAAATCCAGCAAATCTCGTTCCATCAGACTGCTAAAGAGGCCCTGTGGCTCTAGTTCTCCTCTCAGAAGCTCCTCCTGCCAGCACATTCAGCCTCTCTACACACAAATTGCCACCAGTGCTGCAGGCATCAATTCAGATTTCCAGGATCAGTGGCAGCTTTGGGATTTTGGAGCCAACTGGTGCAACTCATTAAGCTATCCTGAGCATATGGAAAAGCAATAAACCCTTCCCAAAATGTCTGCTGCAGACTATTCTGGTCACCAGTACAGGATTAGGAGCCTGTAATGGCCCCTTGAGGTCGAAAACGCATCTCTGGAACAATGTTTTTATGCTAAGAAAGGGCACATTTGCATTCTGCAGCAGCACCTCCGTGCCTGGGAAGGTCTGCAGCCAAGTCAGGCATCGGATTCCCTAATTTATTTCAGCAGCAAAGCCTAAACTCCAACAGAATTACAGCTGGAGGCGGAATTCAATTGTACAACCGCTGCATTCCATCAGTGTCAGGCAGTGCTGCAGCATCCCATCATCCCATCCTCGGGGTAAGGAGATCACAGGAATTAACTGGATTCCAGCACGGCTGACAAATTCCCAGAGCTCTGTACCCCACTCCCACAACCACGGGGGTGGGCTTCTCCAAAGTACGTGGTGTAAAGGGCGCAAGAACTGGGTACAAACCAGCTGTCCTGAGGGAAAGAATACAGCTGTCCTGGGTACAAACCAGGTGTGCTGAGTATAATATACCCATTGTCCTGGGCACCAACCATTTATCCTGGGCACAAACCAGGTGTTTAGGACACAAACCTGTTGTCCCGGGTACAAACCCAGTGTCAAGGGCACCAACCCGGGTGTCCTGGGCACCAACCATTTGTCCCGGGTACAAAACACTGACCCGAGCACAACCTGCGGTTTGCCCCGCGGAGGCACAAGCCCGTGGCCGGCATTCCAAAGGCTTCCCGGGAGATGTGTGTTCCAAAGGCTGCCGAGCGCTCACACTCCTGCCCTGCCCGGGAGGAGCCGGGACGAGCAGGACTGCATCACCCCTGGGGTTCCTGTTCTCTCCCAGCTCAGGATATCCACGAAGCCCCAGGAAGCCCCGAGCACAACCTCCTCCCGGCGTGCAGCCCCGAGGCAGAGCCGCGTGTGAGCCCCAAACCCCGCGCTCCGTCCCCGGCCCCTCAGAGCCCCCTCAGAGCCAACCCGGGCCGCTCCCCGCGCCCTCCCAGGCCGGCGCCGCGGGGGTGCCGCCCTGCCAGCCGCCCTCCGGCCCCTCACCGGCGTGTTCTCGCCCTCGCGGAAGGCCTGCGCCACCCGCTGCCGCAGGAACGCGCCCAGGTCCCGCTGCCGCTTCGTCTCCTCCACCGGCCACTCCTCGCAGAGCCGCAGGAAGCGCCGGTACCGGCTGGCGGCCATGGCGCCGGGTCACGTGTGCCGGTCACGTGGCGCCGCCGCCGGGTCACGTGGGGGCGCGGGAGGGCGGGAAGGGCTGAGGGGGGAAGGTGCCGCCCGCCGCGCCCGCTCCGAGCTGGGCCCGATCCCCGCCTTGGCAGCGCGCTGAGTGCCGCATCCAGGCGGTGCTTGGACACCTTCAGGGGTGGGGACTCCAGCACCACCCTGGGCAGCCCCTTCCAAGGCCTGACCGTCCTTTCCGTGGGGAAATGCCAACCTGAACCTCCGCTGGCACAGCTTGAAGCCGTTCCCTCTCCTCCTGTCCCTGTTTCCTGGGAGCAGAGCCCGACCCCCCCGGCTGCCCCCTCCTGTCAGGGAGTCGTGCAGAGCCACAAGGTCCCCCTTGAGCCTCCTTTGCTCCAGGCCGAGCCACTTTCCCGGCTCTGTCAGCCATTCCTGGCGTTCCAGACCCCTTCGCAGTTCCCTCAGCTGCTCCTCATAGGATTTATAATGGTTTGAGTCGAAGGGACCTTAAATCCCATCTCATCCCACCCCCTGCCACGGGCACGGACACCTTCCACTATCCCAGATTGCTCCAAGCCGTGTCCAGCCTGGACACTCCAAGGGATGGGGCAGCCACAGCCACGCTGTGCAGGTGTATGAGGGGTAAAAAAGGAGGGCATGGTGGGCTTTTTATAATTTTTCAGCCAACAAGTTGTTGTTTTCTGTGCAACAGTGAAGAGTGAGGGGCTGCCCAGCGAGGGGCTCTGGCCCTTCTCATCCATCCCTTATCCCACCCGTGTCCTGATGGGCACCAGCGAGAGGCTCCGTGGGATGCTCAGGTGGCTCCGTACAAACTCTTCCACAAAGCCACAAAGTCGTATCACAGACTTTTCATATGAGCCAGGACAATCTGTGGCTCAACCCCTACTGAAATTGGGCGTTTGTGGGTTTTTTTTACGGTTTGTGGTCAAGCAATAATGTGAACAAGAGTCTTCCCAGGTGGACTCCGGGCCAAGCAAAATACACAGCTGGGTCAAATGTCTTAAATTTTCCAGCTATAAATTACAGCAGCTCCCCAGCTTTCTGCTGTAAATCCAAGTGAAGAGTCTCCCTTGGGATCTGGTGTTCAAACCTGTGGAAATAATGACTCTCTTAAAAAATTACAGGCTTAAACAAAGGATAATGTACCTCAAGGATGCTGCAGGAGGGAAAAAGATGGACAATGGTGGGAGTTACTGCCACAATTTTATTTATATCCCCACTCCCCGGTAGCGGAGTTCTGTAGCTCTATTCCTTGTGCAAGGAGTTCTCCTTCAGGTTTCCCACACCATGCAGGAAGGAATTGCATTTGTTCCATCATCATCATCATAAAATCTGTCCACAAAAGCTGTAAACATTATTTTTAAGAGTCTTTTGTGACTGTCTCCTTCAAACACGCACACGCAGACACGCACACGCAGTATTTGTATCCAAGAATTTCTGGGTGACCTTTGATGTCCAGTCCCTGACTCAATCTCACACTTTTTTTCTTTTTTTTCCTGTTTTTTTTAAGCAAAAATCCCTTGATGTGAACGTTTTTTGTGGCTGATAGCTGACAGAGTCATCGCATTCCCGTACTTCCAGCCCCAGTGGAGCCTCTTTCCTAGAAAATCTGTGGAAAATTCCCCTGTTATAACCCCACAGGGATTAAAGCTTGGCGAGGTGCAGCTCTTGGTCTGAGTGTCTGAATATGTGCACAGAGAATCCCGACCAGGGGCACTGGGAATGTTGGAGGAGCAGGAGCAGAAAGGGAAGCTCCATCCGTTCGTTCCTGCCCCAAAGCCCCTCCTCCCGCTCGGCTGCGGGGCAAGCAGGTCCTGGTTTATCATTAAGACTCTTCCCAAGTAATGCTTGCTTTGGCTCACAAATAAATCAAGGACAGCAGTCAAACCAGAAAGGAAAATAAATCTTCTGATGGATGGCAGAGAGAACAGATTCTTCCAGCTCTCTGCTTTCCACGCTTCAGTTCAGTGACGGCACATGGAGAGTTCTCAGCACTTCCCGAGTTATCCGTGCTCGTTCCATGCCACGTCCAGCAGCTGGAGGGTCCTACACAGCCAGCCCCAGGCGGGATTTTCAGGGCTATCGGTCACTAGGAAATCCAGGCCGTTTCACAGAAATTCTCATTTCCCTTCTGACAGGTTCTGAAGGATTTTGATGAGGTTCTCCAGGCCAAAAATGTAGCCCTGGTCCGGCCCGTCGTGCAGGGTGGGGTTGGGATTGCTCTTGGAGCCTTTGAAGGTGGTGTGGGCAAAGTCTATCATCCTCACATCCACCCGGGAGGGGTTCGTGCCGTGAGTTTTTGGGAAGGGGAGGTGATGATCCGCGCTCTCCTTGTGCTCCTGTCCATCGTAAATGATGAGGAGGGAGCTGGAGTAGAACCTGTAGGAGCTTTGCTTCCTGATCACCGAGAGCAGGGCCTTGAGGCGCAGGATGATGGGCTCCAGCAGGTCCGTGCGCAGCTGGTTCCCGTTGCACAGGAACTGCCGCAGGGTCTGCCGGAATCCCTCCGGGGAGAGCTTCCTCCCGTAGTATTTGTCTTTGCACAGGAAATGGCCAGTGTCTGCTTGGTAAACCTGGAAGGGAGAGAGGAATAATCCATAAAATACCTGAGTTGCAAGGGATTCACTACGGCCACTGAAGTCCAGCTCTGCTCATAGGAAGATGCCAGAGATCAGAAAGGGACGTGGGTTTGGACTTTTTATATTTTGCTTTCTGTGTGCCTACGCTCGTTACTCTCATAATTATCCTTCAGGCAGGGTTTTGAAACCTGTTTGGGAATAGTGAGTGAGGGAAATGGCTGGTTTGGGTTTCCAGGAGGGAGGGTGGGGATTTCCAGCAGGAGAAATTTAGCCCAAAATGAACCCCTGGCTCTCACAGCCCCAAGATGGGGCAGCTCAGTGAAAGCACGAATGGGGCAATGTGGTGCTTTTTGGGGTCTTTATGGGCAGCAGCCAAGAGCTGAGCAGGAATCTGTGTGTCAAAGCAGCTTCTCAGATGGGGTAAATGGTTCCAGCTGCTCACACTGGTGGCAGTGGCACAGAGAAAGGGTCACCCTAAATGTGCCATATTTCACACCCTCTCTGAGAGGACACAGAGCCAAGTGACCACTCCTTACAACCCATGTTTGGGGAGAAGAGAGAATAAAACCACTTCAGTTCACACCAGCCAAGAACCCCTGGAGACTCCAGCTTGGTTCCAAGCCGTGTGTGGGACACACACCGAGGGGATGG
The DNA here is from genome assembly GCF_017639235.1 of Corvus kubaryi. Taxonomy (NCBI): domain Eukaryota; kingdom Metazoa; phylum Chordata; class Aves; order Passeriformes; family Corvidae; genus Corvus; species Corvus kubaryi. The sequence continues at coordinate 1,833,827 of NW_024582078.1, read as the reverse complement.
AGGCTTTACCTGCATCCCGCAGATGCGCACGCCCAGCGATGCCGAGGTGCTCTGCTCACACTTCTTGATGTGCCGGGCTTTCTTCTCCTCCGAGGCGTCATCTCCGTGTTGCCGAGTCCCCATCTTCAGGTCCAGGATGCAGGGATAGCTGTACTTGGACACGACGTTTTCCAGCAGGAGAAACTCTGAGCACGAGTTAAGGGAAACCCGATACTTTTAAATTCTAATTGAAAGAGGCCTTAAATCAAAGCAACTGCTGACACTCTCCATAACAGCTCACAACTGTAATGAGACTTTCTGAGCCAATTTCTCCGACGTGTCATTGCTATGGGCCTCTCGCTGCCAATTCCAGTTAATTTACTGTACTACAGCCCTACCAATTAAAGCCCCAACAGCTCCATTCTCCGGTGACACCGTAGCCCTGGGCTGTCACTCCGACACCTTCCCTCGGTACCGAGCTCGCTCCGGTGGGTGGGGGAAGTTGTTAAACTCTATTACTCACATGACTGGTGGGTAATGAAGTGTAATAGGGAAATAAAAGGCGAGGCAGCTGCTAATTCCTGTATAGTTGTGTTTTTAAATGCATGCCAAGGGGATCCTTGACTTCTGCTGAGAACTCTTTATGGGAAATGGGTGGTTTTTTTCATTTTCTTTTTTTTTTTTTTTTTTTAAACAGCAGCAGAAGATAACAGAGAATATTCCTTATCTTCCCAGAGTCTGTGCAGAGGAGGGGATGTACCCCCCTGCAATAAACCCTACATTGATTTCCAGCTGTTACTTGTAGCCAGGACTGTGCTGGAGGGGAGAGAGGAGAAAGGATACGCTGAAGTTTGTTCTCGTTATGCTTGGAGGACATGCGGTTCAGGTGCTGCCGGTGACAGTGCAGTCCCCAGGGGTTGTAGCTCTTCCTTTCTGGCTGCTTTCCATTTGCATCTTCCAAAAGGGAATCTGTGTGGTACTGAAGGTCTGTCCTCAAAAGCTTCTTCCCAGGGCAGCTAGACAAAGCACACAAAGGGACGCGTCGGGTTTATGAGCTCCAGAGGAGAATATTCCCTTCCCTCTTTTTTTTTTTTCTGTAGAGCCTCGAACTTGATAAGGTGGATTTTCAGGGACTCTCAAAAGGAAACATATTGATCATGGCCAACCTGCAGAGATCCTTTGTTACTCCATAACAGTAATTTTCAGAAAGCCAGCTATTGCTGCCTGCCAATACTTTTTTTCATTATAATTCAAAGTGGTTGAATTATAATTTCATGGCTCCCATGAAAAGCCATTCACAGCCCCAGCAGCCAGGGATCTCTATTTATCCACCTAACGGGCACAGCACAGGCAAATGGTCCAACAATGGGAATGATTCCCAATTTGGAGGGGCTGGCTCCAAGGAGGGGAGGGAGGAACAGAGTGATGAGGAGATCTGTTCTCCTGCGGGGTCATTCCTTGGTCTCGCTCATCCCAACTCCAGCACTCCCATCACTCCAAAGGCAGCGGCTCCATGGCAGGAATATTCCACCTTCAGTCCCAGCTGGCCCAGGGCTGCTCTGAACCAGTTTGGGATGAAGGATGTCCTGCAGAAAACCTCAGTGAAACGGAGGTGCTGGGAGCACTGGGTGCCTTAATGGGAGAGCTCTGGGATGGGGCGGGATGGGGTGGGATGGGGCGGGATGGGGTGGGATGGGATGGGATGGGATGGGATGGGATGGGATGGGATGGGATGGAAGCCCCTCTGTTGCCAGCAGAGGGACATTCCATGCTCAGTGACTTTTCTCCCGGGGCCTCCCTCTCCTGGAGCATGCTGTGCTCCAAGGAATGGGGTTTAGAGCAGAATTTGAGGCAGATATTTGAGCAACAACATCCCAGATCCACCCCACTCCGTCCCCACACCAGGGAAGAGCAGAACTACACACACAGGGCTTGGCTCTGCTGTTCTGCACCTCAGCTGGGCACTGCTTTTGCCTTGAACCCAGAGCTGGGCCACCAAACCCCTCCCAAACCCCTCCCAACCCCACCCCAGCCCAGTGGCAGATGCCAGCCAGGAGGTTTGCAGGGAGTGACAGACCCTCACCTGTCTTTGAAGGTCTTGGTGACCTGGCTGTGGCTCCACTTGACGAGCCCGTGCTCACTGCTGGCACTGGCCGTCCACTTGCATTTGTGCCACAGGGTGACCGCGGGGTCACCGCCGGCGCTGTCCAGGCGGCCGCAGCTGTCCGGCTGCCCCAGGCCGGGGCTGGCGATCAGGGTCAGGTTGCCAAGGCTGTCCTTCTTGAGGTGCACGGACACGATGCCTGGACAGAGGGGAAAACAAATGAGCCAGAGATGAACTCATGGGGTAGCACAGAGGCCTGGCCACCACCTCGCCACCACCTCATGTTTTTGGTGGCCTTTTACTGATCCCACTCTGATTTCAAGCCAAATAAACACATTTAGTCTGAGTCGCTGGAAAATACTCTCAGGATTTTCACGTGTTCCCCCTCTCGAGGCTCAGTTTGAAACCTGTCTCCTCTGAACCCCACATTCCTTTGTCCCCCACCCTTCTGGGCTCTGCTGTGCCCCGGGTGACCCAGAAAAGCCCCCTGCTCCAGATCAGGAGCTCTCAGCTTATTTATCACAAGGGATTTAAGTGCTTTTTAAAGAGCACAAGACTGGAAACACTTTTCATTGGCAGGAAGCAAAGGGAGGGTTGGGGACAAGGCATTTTCCAAGGACACCCAGCGTGCCAACTGCTTCCTTTAATTGGAGAGCCCAAGGAGCAGGGCAGGGATGTGGCCATGGGCTGGCAGTGCTGCCCACACATTGTCGTGGTCGTGTCCTTCCCCCAGCACCAAGGACCAGCACCCAGATATCCCACAGAGGGCTGGCTTGTCACACGTCCGGTGTTCATGTCCGACAGGGACCAGGACTGTGACCGGAGGTTATTTTTTTCCACCCCGAGTGCTTAAAACACCATTCTGCATTTGAACATTCCAATTTTCCCTGTCTCTGACAGGAATCACAGGGCTCAAATGCCAGCCAGTCCACCAGCCCAGTGCGAGCCCATCCCTGGCACGGGGCCGGCTGTCTGTGCGTCTCAAATGACAGCGCAGGAATGGCCACGGATCGCTCTGCAGCCGGCTCTGACCTTTCTGGGAAAGGCTGATAACGCCACTCCGCTCCCGCAGCTCTGCAGGGCCGCCTGAGCCTCCCCACGCTCCGGGGGCGTCGGTAGAGCACAGCCCTTTAGGTCCCAAAGAGGACAAGGACCAGGGGCAGGGCGGTGGGACCAGCACGAGCAGCACTGGAAAGAGCCCAGCTGGGGACACAGGGAGCTGGGCTGGATCCAGCTGTGCCCAGGGGCTCTGCTGGGCATGTGGGGAGCTGGGCTGGATCCAGCTGTGCCCAGGGCACCCTCACCAGGTCCGCTGGGCATGTGGGGAGATGATCTCAGCAGCTCAACAAACAGTTCTGCTCTCCCAAGCAAAGGTGCCAAAGCAAATAAACGTGCAAAGCCCCTTCTTTCCATTTCAAGTGCGATTACAGTGAGCAAACACCGACACAAGGCTTTGCCTCCTGTGCCAGCCGGGTTCTGCTGGCTCACAGGGGTTTCCCCACCTGAACTGTCCCTGCAGCCACCCCTGCTGGGCTGGAGAGCCCATCCCTCGCCGGGTCCTGCACCCCAAAACCCTGGGTTTGGATGCTTTTCCCTCCCTTTGCTCACCACAACCATTCCTGGGCCCTTTGCTGTACAATCAGCATTTTTGTGAACGGGCTAGGCTAAACAGGCTGAGTTTGCACAAAAATGGGGGGAAATTACCCAAGCTGCTCTGCCAAGGGAGCTGAGGGGCTGCAAACCTTCATTAGGAGCAAGGAATATTTTTAGTCCTCCCAGCCCTCTGTGGCGAGCTCAGGGAGTTCCATCTTTCTCAGGCTCCAGCATTATCTTTTCCCTAAGTCCCATTCTTAAAAAATCCGTATTTCTGAGATCTAACAAATCTCCTCTCAGCCTGGATGCCTGCTTCAGATTTTCAGGGGATGTAGGCAGGGGAAAAGAAGAAGAAAAAAAAATCCAGTGTGTTTTGCCTAAATCAAAGCCTTTTTCATTTTAAAAAGTCACTGGGAGGCGACCGGAGCCCTCGATTCCAAACACCATAACCTTAAAAACTGTCCCAGTTCCTGGCTGCAGTCAGCAGGGCTGTGCTCATTTGCATAGTGCTGACGGGCTGGCCCCAAAAAGCTTATATATAGCGTGCAAGTAAGAGTTGTTAAATATGAGCCATTAACATGAAAATTAATGGGGAGATTTTCAAAGGCGAGAACCGAGCGTTAAATTGGAAGGGAATGTGATCCTCTCCCCCCTCCCAGCTGGAAATTCAGCCTTCAAAAAACCTACAGCTCAGCCTGAAAAGTGCTTTTTGTTTCCTGGGGTGGTTCCACGGGGATTTGCACATGTCCTGCCATGACCTCTGCATGGCAGACACCCCCCAGAGCTCCTCCTTTGCTGCAGCGGGCAAACATCTCTCAAAAACCTTTGGGTGCCTGTCTGTGCTGGCCTTTGGTGTCACTGACACCCCAATCCCCCTCCTGCTGGCACCAGCGAGGAGCCAGAGGGTATTTCTGGATGCTGTCACCATGCTGGTGGCATCCCAGAGGCTCTCAGGAGGTTTCACTCTGTAACTCTGCCCTGGTGGGTTTATTTTTGTATTTACAAGCACATTCATTTACTGCTGAGGGCGATGGGAACCTGAGCAGAAGTGGGCTGGAAAACAAGCCCAGCATCCCCCTGAGAGCTCAACTGGGGCAGGCAGGGCCTTCAAAGGGGATAAAAGTCGGTCTCAAGGTCAGCAAACTGCCTGACATGGGTGAGGTGAGCAGGAAAAGCCACGGGCTCGGGGTGAGACTTGAATGGTATTTGACCCCCATTGTAGCAAACGTCACCATTACACAGAATGTCCCCATGGCACAGAGTGTCACCATTACATAATGGTCCTGGGGCTGTTCCCACAGCCCGAGAATAGAAATGAGGTACGTGGATACGTGTGAATGGGGGATGGAGCCACCAGGATCATCCCCCTGGGTGCTCCTCCCCCTTATCATCCCCATGGGAAAGCGTTGCACCTCTTTCACTGCCTGGCAGCAGGGCTGGGACAGCCAGGAGAGGAAAAAACCCGTGAGCCCAATGCCAGAGTGGAGGAGAATTGTTTTTTAATTACCCCTCATCATAAAACTCTCAGGGATTTGAAACAGGAGTGGAAAAGACAAAAAGGTTTGAACAACCAGGGCACCCCTGGACTGGTTAAACTGGGACTGTCCAACAGCTTTATCAGCGAGGGCCCAGCGCTGCAGCACCAAACCCCAGCTCCTGCCAGAGGAAACCGCTCAGAGGAAACTTTTCTCCCTTAAGCATCTTTTTAATATTGTCCCATAAATCTGCAGAGGCCCCTGACTTTCTGGGAAAGGGAGAGATTGGGCTGGAAGCGCATTGGAGCTGTGGCTGACTGAGCTCTTTTCTGTAACACCGAAGGACCAAGAGATATTTTAAGTTTTTTACGTGACAACCGAGCTTCTTGCCTCCCCCAAAAGCCAGGGTCAGGAGCTTTATGAGCAGCACAAGTCTGGCAGTAAAAGCAGAAAATACTGAGGGGATAAGAAAGAGAAGGGAGGGAGGATATCTTTAAAAAATACTGGTGCTGCTCTCCCAGTGCTGCTTTCCAGGGGCTGGGCTGAGAAATCCAGCTGGGAATGGGGGCAGGGATGGGGCAGCAAGCGGAGGGATGGGCAGGAGAATCCTCTGTGCCTAGAAAGGTCTCACCTGCAGCAGCTGGGGATGCTTTTCAGGAAGGCGAGTGCTCAGTAGCTCCCCTTACCTTTGTACTGAGGCGTGAACTGTCTCATGGCCAGGGGCAGGGACTCGTAGAAGCTCAGCTCCTGCGACACCAGGGGCTTGCAGATGGTGTGCTCGTCGTAGGTCAGCATGCTCGTGTGGCCGCCCACCTGGTGCACGAAGGGCTGCAGCAGCACGGCAGCCCTGCCCTCGCCAGGGCCCAGGGGGCTCTGACCCACCATGGTGCCAGGCACAGCCCGAGCCCCTTCAGCAGCAGCACACGGAGGTGGGAAACACCGGCTGGGGTGGGCAGTGCTGGGCCAGTTTTCACTCACGCTGGGACGCTTTTCACCCACTCTGGTATTTCCCCCACGCTGGGTTTTCCCCCACGCTGGGCTTTCACCGATGAAATCTGCAAAAAAAAAAGAGGGAATTAAGGAATTAGAGGAGAAGGGTCACCCAGCAGCCGGGTGGGGATGAGATCTGTCAGTGCCCAGGGGCTGGCAGGGAGCCCCAGGCTGACACACAGAGTCCAGGAAAGCCCCAGTTTCAATGTGTTGGGGGCAAGCGACAGCGATCAAGAAGAGCTGTGAATTAAAGCAGTGGCCTCATCAAGGCAGCAGGATGAGGGATTCCTTGCAGGTTACTGACACCCTGCACTGATGCTGTGCAACAGCCCCAGTTTGTCCCACAGACCGTGGCAGGACGGTCCCAGGCCTTCCCTTGGGCATTCCCTGCACAGGAGCGTTGTTACAAAGCCCCTGCACGTCCCCAGGCACTCCTCTGCCCTACAGCGCTGCGGGTGGGGTGAGCAACAGTTTCTGCACCTTCCACAGAAACCTCAGTTTGGGCCATTCCTTGGAATTTAACACCGGAGCAGCAGCGGGAGCATTTCCTTCCAGGCTGACACACACACACATGGGGGGATGTGGATGTGTCACACCAGCACCCACAGGGTTCACACCCAGCTCTCCACCCTGCCCTGCACCCAGCAAAAGATCCATGCCTGGTTCCAGAAATTCCTCCTTGATTCTGACAGCAACAAGTCTCGGCTCTAAAGCAGCGACGTAGGAAAAGCATGGAGCACATCCGTGGTACGTCCTCAGCAGCAGCACCCACCAACACCCACTCTTTCCCTCATTCCTCACAGGAAGCCCATGGATGGCTCTTGGACATCAGGAATTGAATCCCACAGGCACCCAGGAAGACAAAAAGGAGCTGATGTTGGTGCTGGAGCAGCCTGGCTTCACACCCAGAGATGGACACTCCACATCCCAAATTCACAGGGATGGGAAAAAAGGATTAAAATCATCATTTGAGGATGGGTCCATGTGAGCACAGGCCCTTTCTCCTGATTGCTCCAGCTTCAGCACAACCTGGGGAGTTTTGCACCCCGTTTTTGCCAGCAGAACCCCAGTGCAGGGGACAAGAACGCCTTTGGAAGCTCCAGTTCTGCCAGGAAAGCCTCCAGGATGTGCTGCCAGGTGAGCAGCTCCACCCCTGCCAGCCCCACGGGCCAGAAGTGACCAGGGCAGCTCTGTCACCCCTCCTTGAGCAGGAACCAGGGATCAGCAGAGGGATGGTGGCACCTCCTGGAGGCACCCGGAGCTTCCCATGGTGGGCGCGGGCTCTGCGGGAAGGGCAGCTCGGGCTTTCCCTGGAGCCAGCGCTGAGCCGGGAGCCGGATCCGCTGGCACACAGCATGTTCCCCATCCTGCAGCGAGGAGCCAGAGCTCAGGAGGTGGACTCGGTGATCCTTCTGGGTCCCTTCCACCTCTGTGGAAAATCTCCCCTGCCCCTCCTGCTGGGATTAACCCCCAAGGAAAAAACACCTGGTGCAGGTGCCCGCTTTGTTTCCCACCTGGAGCAGTGGGATGGAGTGGGCTGAAGGCAGGGAAGAACCACTCCCACCTCCGAACGCACCAGCAGCTCCCCAGGGTGGGGTTTTTCCCGTCCCATTATTCCTCTTTGTGGAGGAATTCCTGCTCTACAATTACCTTCCCCGGAGGAACAAAGCCAGGCCCCCGAGCCGAGCGCTTTCCAGCCGGGAAGAAAGCGGCTCCTCCGAGCCTTCCCGGGCGGTAATAAAAGCATTCAGCATTTTGTTAAGTTGTGGCAATTTTTAAAGAGGATTTTCTGCCTCAGGAGCCGCAGGTTTGTTGTGGTTTGTTTTGTGCGGCTTTCCCCCCGCCTCTCCCCTTCCTCCCATCATCAAAAAGAAGGAGAAAAGCCAAAAGCAAGCGGATTTGTCATAACACCTCTTTGGAGCAGGGAACAACACGACTTAAATCCTTTCTTGCTTCCGAGACAGTCCAAGGCTGAGCCTCAGCTGACACAACCCCCTGACAGCTCTGGCAGCCTTGGCATTGCGAAGGGACTTTGGGAGAAAAACATCCACAATTTGATAAAGCTCCGAATGTTTCCTCCCAAGCCAAACTCGGCGCAGGATTTGCGGTAGGAGAAGGAGGTTCTTTTCTGGGAGTTTCTGCTGGGAAGCAGCTCATCCATTCGGAGCAGATAAATGTTCCTGCAAACACTGAGCTCCCCTGAAACAAGACACTCGAAATAAATCACTTCCACTGGCTCAAGGTATCGCAAATGCCAAGAGATATTTACGTCACTAAAAATACACGGAATTACAGATAAATCCGGACCCTCCAAGCAAAACCAGAATCCGTCAGTGTTTTTCCCCCAGCTAAAGGAAAAGCAGCTCAGGTGCTGCAGGTGGAGGTGAGCCAGCAAATATCGGGGAAGGAGAATGTGGAGGATATTTCTCTGCATGGAAGAGAAACATTCCATTCTCCAGGAAAGGGATGGGGATTGGGAGAAACCACGGAAGGTGTCCCTGCTCCTGGCAGGGCTGGAGCTGGATGAGCTGTGCCCCAGTGTTGGGGACAGTGCTGCTGCTCCCCTGGCACTGTCACCTCCCACCCCTGCTCCCAGGCAGGGCCAAATGTCAGAGGAGCCTCAGCTGAACAGGTTTTTTTATTCCCAACACCAAACTGAGCCAAAAGGAACCAGGCAGATTAAATTCTCTAATCTTTGAGTAGCACCTACTCCATCCCATCCCATCCCATCCCATCCCATCCCATCCCAAACAGGACTCGTGTGGCCCCAGGGGAAATGCACAGCCAGGCTGAGCTGGCTCCTTGTGGCAGAAACACCCGGGAATATTAAAATGCAAAACCTCTCTACAAACAAGATCTCCGTGCACAGGCCCTGCTCCCAGTGTCACACCTCATGGCCACTGCCCTGCTCCCGGAGCATCCCAGAGCTCCAAAGTCAGGTCCCAAGCACTGCAGGGGCTGCAGATTATTTTCTTTTCTTCATTAAAAGGCAAGAAAAGAACGTGGCTGAGATGTGTGTGTGCACAGCTCCCAGTGCTGGAGCTCACCTGGAGCCCAAACCAGCCCTGAATGGAGCCCCAGAGCTGGCACCTGGGGCCACCATGGACCCGGGGCCATCATGGGCTCGGTGCCACCATGGGCCCAGTGCCACCACACCCCGCAGAAAAGGGCACAGGTTGTCTCACCCCCCTGCCCACTTTCTCCCTTCCACAGCACCTCCCTCCCCTCCACTTCCCATCCAAACACTTCCCAGCCATTCCATGAGCGCCACGGAGAACCGAGAGCCACCAGCTGCAGGGGCACTCCGGAGGTTCCCACCAGCCCCAAGCGCTGGCTGTCCCTGCTGCTCCCGTCCCTTCCCGCCAGCCAGAGCCTTCCTGACAACATCCCACCCCCCTCCAAAGCCGTGTCCATCCTTCCCCATCCATCCTGCCCTGGAATCCGGCCCGGACCTCACCTGTGGGTGCCGGTGTCCGCCGGGGGCTGCGGCCGAGCCTCGGGGCGCTGCCTGTGCCACGTTCCTCGCTGCTTCTCGCTGCGGCTCCAGAGGGAGGAATGAGGGAACATTTGGGCATGGCCCGACTGCGTCGGCGCTGGCAGGAGCCCGGAATGTCCAGCTGACATTCCAGCAGGGCTGTGCCATGGAGAAACACCCTGGGTGGGACGGGGAAACAGCCGCGTGAAGGGCTCGGAACAGAGCGAGAGGAACCGGCCGTGTGCTCCAGCTGTCTTGGGCAATCGGCTCTCCAGGAAAACAACCGGGGATTTGTCCATCTGTTTTCCTCGGAACTCCCCCTCAGCCTGGCCCCCAGCGGGTTTGTCACCTCGCTGCAGAGTGGGCTGACACTGGGAGAGGCCTGGAGCTTCCCAGAGCTCCCAAACCAGGGAAAAACACCCCAGGGAGATGCAAGAGGAGAGGGGTGCTGAGAGGGGCTGGGGGACACCAAACCCCCCTTTGTGGCAAAGAAAAGGCGTGGGCAAAGCAGGGCAAGGCCGGGGTTTGCCCAGAGCCGGGCAGGAGGTGAGCAGATCCAGAGCTCCGGCCCTGCCAACAACCTCGTGCTGGGAAAAGAGACACGTCAGGGCTCAGGAGCCGTGTGGGGAATGGAAAAGTCCCAGGGAGCTTCCTGCCAGGGCCACGCTGTCCCCTGCAGCCACTCAAGGACAGCGTGTGCCCCCCAGGCCCCGCTGTCCTGTCCAGCACATGCCAAGGGCTCGTGCCAGCCCCTGCACCCCAAAAAAATGGGATCTACGTGTTTTTTAGGGAATCACAAGGAACATCCAGCCTGGGCAGCAGCCAGGACAAGGAGGGGACGGTGCCCACTCTCACCCCAGGTCCCCAGCAGGAACTTGAGGACTTCAGCAAAGCTGTGCCCAGGCCTGGGCCCCCCAGGGATGCCATGGGGGAAGTGCCAGGGAAGAAAACCTCGCGGTTGGGATAAGGATTGGTGGATGTGGAAATTCTCTGGAGGGGAGAAAACAGGCTCAGGATGAGCAGAGGGATCGAACTGATGGTGGGGGCAGAGGCTGAGATTAAAGACAAGGATGAAAGAAAGACCCAGATTCCCAAGGCCTGGCTTCACTTTGCTGCGTGTTGGAATCTGAGCTCAGGAAAGCGCTTTTTTATTTGGGGTTTTATTTTAATAAGGTTGGTTTGGGAAGGAGAAACAGCTGATCTGAGCACTCTGCACAGCCAGACGTGGGGGCTTTTGCTTCTCCTTTCTTCTGTCCCCCGAGCCCAGCTGGTCTTGGTGATTCCTCCTCCTCCTCCAGGGCAGACAGGGCAGGGCAGGGCTCCAGAGCAGCTCCCCTCCCATGCCCAGCTGGTCCCAACATCCTGCACTTGTTCTGTCCTTCACCTGCTGCAGCCCCCAGCTCCAACAGCCCCCAAAGAGCAGCCAAGCCAGGCTGCAAACCCCAAACACGCCAGGCTTTAAATCCAACCATCCCAGAGCTGGTAGGAAGGGGCCAGGCCCATGCCGGGGGTCCCTGAGGCTCAGTGAGAGCAGGACTGAGTGCCCAGGTCTGCCTTGGGGCACTGGGGAGCCCAGCACAGACTCCTGGCAGTGCCCACCTGGCAGTGCCCACCTTTCCCCATGGCAAAACCCACCTCCCATCCTAGCAAAGCTCACCTTCCATCCTAACAGAGCCCACCTGCCAGAGCTTACCTTCCCCCTCAGCAATGCCTATCTGGCAGAGCCCACCTTCTTCTCTGGCTGAGTCCACCTGGCAGTGCCCACCTGGCAGAACCCACCTTCCATCCTGGCGAAAATCCCCTTTCCCCATGGCAGTGCCCACGTGGCAGAGCCCACCTGCAGAACCCACCTTCCATCCTGGCAAAGCTCACCTTTCCCCATGGCAG
>NW_024582078.1:1778499-1822314 GCF_017639235.1 Corvus kubaryi | reverse complement strand
CAGAACCCACCTTCCATCCTGGCAAAGCTCACCTTTCCCCATGGCAGAACCCACCTGGCAGTGCCCACCTGGCAGTGCCCACCTCCCCCTGGAAGTGCCCATCTCCCCCCTGGCAGAGCCTGTCCCTCTGGGTGTCTCCCGTGTTTCATTCCCGTGCCGGGGAGAGCCGGGCTGGGGCCGTGTCCCGGCACTCGGGGCACACGGAGGGCTCTGGGTTGGAGCGAGAGCCCCGCAGGGTCCCGGGGCTGGGCAGCCGCACAGGTAATTAGTGAGCTTCTGCTAACGAGCAGATCGCTCCGAGGGGAGGGAACATAGCCTCGGATTAAAGCTGTGCTAATTAGGAACTAATTACGGGCACGGCCATGTTCCCACCTCGGCCAGGCTGCGCCGCAGTCCCCGCTCCAAACCGGTCCCAGTGCGGCTCGGGGGGGGACCCTGGCAGCGAAGGGAGCCTCGGGGGAGCCAGGGCTGCTCCCCCGGGATTCCCTGGGCAGGGCCCTGGGCGTTGTCCCCATCAGAGGGGACATCCCGGGGGGCTCCGCTGTCCTGCTGCCACCCGCGAGCACATCCCAGGGAGCTGCTGCTCTGCCAGGAGCTGCGGAGGGGAATGTGGCGGTCACCGAGCCCACAGCCTGCCCTGGGCGAGACCAGCTCAAAGCCAGCGGTTTCCATGACCCGCTGGGGTCTCCTTGCCTTGGAGGGGAGTTCAGACGCCCGTGGGCTTTGCACCACATCCCACCGACCCCACAGGAGGGTTCCTACAAAAGCAGGGCTGCTGGGCAGGCCTGGCCCCCTGTGGGGACAGGCCTCACCTCGGGGGTGGTGACACAGTGAGGGTCATTCATGGGCATCCACAAACCCCTCCTGCAGCACCTCCCGTTCCTTAAAGCTGGGTGGAATCACGGATCAATCCCAGTGATGGCTCTGGGATGGATGGAGCCATGCTGGAGGGAGGCACCTCCGGGCAGGACTCATCACTGGCTGTGCCCATCCCTCCCCAGCTCCCCTGGATCTCTCCAGGAGAACTGGCCCCGTGCCCTGACTCTGTGCCCATCCATAAGGTGCAGCATCAGCTGTCATGTCAGCAGCAGGGAAAACATCCCGTGGGAAGGGCTTTAAATGGAAGCAGGAAAGGAAAAGATAAAGAGCTGGTTTCATTTTGGAGCCCTCGTTTGGTCACGTTTTTCTCCCTGACAGGGAGGGGATGCAACGGCTCCATCGGAGAAGTTATTTATAGAAATATGGTTAATTATAGAAATTTATTTTGCAAGAAGGTTGGCTCTGGTTGGCAGTGGGGGCTGGGAGGGAAGCAGGGCAGGGGGGAAGAACCTGCTATTCCCAGGAAAATGCCCAGTGTGGCGTGGAACGGGGCTGCTCTGCCCTGGAGAGAGGAGATGGAAGAGGAGACACTGTGGGGGTGACAGTCACAGCCACCAGCAGACACAGTCAGCCCCTGGCACATGGAATGACTCCAACCAGCACCACTTCCTCACCTTGAACCGATGCCAGCTGTGACTCAGCAACCTCACCTGGGCAAAGGCATCCCACCAGGAACGCGGGGCCTGAGGAGACGCAGCCTTTGTTCCCAAATTTCAGCAACAACTGCAGCCAGAGAGGAGGCAGCTCCTGCTGGCCACGGAGCCTTGGAGCCACCCCCTTCCGGAGCCACTGGAAATCCCCTTTGTCACCCAGAGCCACAGGATGAGCCGAGTCAAACCAAACGTGAGTCACCTCTTTCCACACAAGTCACACAGAGGGAACGATTCCTGCCACGCCCAAGGATTTGGGAGAAGCTGGAACTCGACCTGATCCAAGCAAAAGCACTTGGGACAGTCTGGGATTTCTCAGCACAAATAAAAGTAGTTAATTATTGGTAATAAATTTATTTTTGATATTGATTTTTTTACAGAGCTAAATGGAACATAGAAACAGCACCAAGCCATTGAAGTTTGTTCTACAAAATCAGGTTTAATACAAAAGGATGACAACAATGCCTGACTCTGCGCTTCTGGACGGTTAAAAAAGCTCACCCAAACCCCACCAAGAGTTTTAAAAAGGTTTAAGAACAGAGGCACCGGTGTCTGAGAGAATTTCTCTGGCAGCAGTGATGATCTTGACACATTTTGGAAGAATCAAGGCTGCCTTTATTCCCTGTTTATTACAGTGCAAGGGGCTGGTCCTTGCCTTGAAGAGCTGCAGTCTCCTGCCCAAACACCCACACCCAAAATGTGGGGTAAGAGCCACCTCCACGCAGGATATTCCCCATTTAATGGGAAAGAGCTCCTGGTTTTGCTCCTGGAGAGCTCTGCTCCATCCATACGGAGTGTCCATGGTCCCCAGCAGCCCGAGGGGAGAGGTGGGGAGAGGTGCAGACTCTGCCAGGTGAGCAGAAACTGGCACAGGGAACACACCTGGAGTGGCATCACCTGCCCAGGGCAGGGCAGGGCTGTGCCCTCAGCCAGCCCAGAGCCTGGGACAGGAGCAATCCGTGCATCCAGCCCCACGCTGTCCTCAGGGAGAGCAACATCCAGGGGCTACAGGGCTCAAATCACTGCTGGCTTCACTCTGCACCTTCTCCTGCCCGAGGCCAGCAAAGGATTTGGGCCCTGCAGCCTCGGGAGCTGCTGCACAGCCCTGGGGAGAGCAGCACAGCAGCTCCTCTGCCGAGCCTCAACTGCCACACACTGGTGCCATTTCCTGGGAACAAATGTTCCTTCGCTGGACAGAAACAGAAGCTGAAGTAACCAAGAGATTACAGACACGAGATACGATGCAGCAGGGCTGGGATGGACCCAGGCTGCTCCTGGGACCCGTGGGGGCTGCAGGAACAGCGACAGACCCAGTGCTGGCACATCCCTGCTCCGACACGAACACAGACACCGCAGCTGCCCAGCTTAAACATGAACACAGAGCCCTCAGAGCCCCGCCAGAGCTGCTCTGGAACAGCCATGGAGCAGTCCTGGGCTGGAGCCACAGGAAAGCGCCTTTAGAAGCTTCCTATATCCTTTATTTTCCACCCAAATCCCCTCCCCCCCCCCCAAAAAAAATAATAAAGCACACAGACTGCAGACTTAAAAGTGTAACAGGGTCACAAACTCTCCTCCACCACCCCCAGCCCAGCCCCAACCACCAAGGCACGTCAGGCTCCCCCCTCTCTCCAGGCCCACCTTCACCCAATTCCCCCTCTCCCCAGTTTTGGATGGATGAAGCCAACACAAAACATTTTCCTCGCTGGGAAGCAGCAAGCAAGACAGCAAAGCTGTCCTTGCACTGACAAAAACAAACACTAACAAAGACACGCCTGCACTGCCACCCTAATGTTTCCATGGGAAATGTTACCTCCCAGCACATTCCCTGATGGACTCTGTCACCAGTTGGCCTTTGCAGAGTTGAGGTCGAATTTTGCACCCCCAGGCTCTGGCAGAGCCCCCCAGCCCTCGAGAGGGGCGTGCACTTATTCTTTGTAGGTTGTTGTTTGCTTGCCACGGGAGCCAGGTCTCTGTGGAAGGCTCGCTTTGGTGCAATTCCAGCTTCCCACCAGCTCAAGCCCATCTTCCTTCCAAGCCATTATTGCCCTGAATGTGTGTGTTTGAAGAGTTCCAGCAGTGAGAGCGAACAGAGCCGTGCAACCCCCAACCCTGGGCCAGGCCCTGCTCCTCCCACAACCAGTGAGGGGCCTGACCCCTGCACAGGGTCCATGTCCACACCCAGACCCACGGCTGCTCCTCTCCTGCTGCCCCTCAGTGCTCCGAGTCCGACAGGTACGAGGGCTGAGTCCATCTCCACACCAGCATGTCCTCCCCTGCCACCCTGTGGGATTCTGTCTGGATCCGGGACTCGTTGGAGGCCAGGAAATCCACGGCTTTCTCCCACACCCGCTTCATCTTTTTTCTGCAAGGAACAGCAAGAAAATAAATGAGAATCCCAAGCTGGTTGTGCTTCCCTGCCTGCAGCAACTGTGTCTGTGGATCTGGCTGCCTCCTGCTCCCTGTGCAGGCAGGAAAAGGCATCAAACAAAGCCTGGCGTAGAGATTTCAGACCAGGGCACGGCCACACAAATCCTGCCTGGGGGGAAGATGAGAGGCTCTGTCAGTGCCCTGAATTTCTGCCTCAATTTGTGCTGCAAAGGGACTCGATGAGCAAATCGCCCTCCCCCGTCCTGCACGCAGAGACCTCAGCCAGGGGGACACCCTGATGTTCACCCCAGCTTTGGATCCAGCAGTTCTGAGCATCTCACAGCCAGGGATGGCTCAAACAGCTGCAGTCATCCCTTGGAGGAAAAGGAGTCCTGTGTGTGATAGAGTGAGGAGGTTCAACACTTCACAGGAGGACAAAGCAACTCTGTTTAACCAAAATACAAGAAATATCCCTGCAGAGATGGAGCAAAGCAGCCCTTCAGCCCCACCTCCCACAGAGCAACGACCTCCAGCACAATTCCTGTCTGAGAAAGCACCAAACCCGACCTGAGGAAGCACCAAACCCGACCACCTCACTGCAGCTCCCTTCCCAGCTGCACAGCTCAAACTGGCCCCTTTCCAGGCACGCACAATCCCTGTACAAGAGCCCCAATGCCCTGTTCAGCTCATGGGAATTGTTCTGAAGAGCTCAGCGCTGCCTGCAGAGCCAGGCAGGGCGGCTGGGAAAGGGGACAGCACCAGACACCCAGCAGATGAAGCAGAGGACACCTGATGCTCCGTGTCCAAGCAAACCAAACCCAGGTACTGCTGGACAGAACAGGGACAACGCACCTGTGGCACCGCACCAAGTGCCAGCCCCGGGGCTGTCCCACTGATCTGCACCAGGTGCAGGCCCAGCCTGAGCTGTGTCCAAGCCTTTCCCAACCCAAAGGCTCCAGCTGCAGAGCAGCTCCAGGGATGCATTTTGGAGCTGTGCTGAATCCCAATCCCATCCTGCTGCTCCCGGCCCTCCTGAGTGCCCAGAGCCAGCTCACCTGCTCTGAGGTGGGATCAGGCTGTCCCGGACGTGGAAGATGCCAACGTAGGGGTAACGCTCCAAATTCCGTTCCCATTCCTTGTAGTGGTCCTGGACAACAGCTGGAGGACAGGAGGACACAGCAGTGAGGGCTCAGCCCTGCAGGGAGCAGAGCAGGGCTCCCTCAACTCCCACAGCTCCTACCTATGATCTTCTTCACCATTTCATACATGGCTTGTTCCTCCTCCTCCATCTTCCGCCAGTGATACCGGAGGTAGATCAGGATCCCCCACAGGGTTATCAGACCTAGGAGAATAAAGGCAAAGGGAATTCAGGAACGGACAGCTGGGTACTTGCTGGATGCAAGTTTAGTTCTGACACTGGGACCAAGGCCTGCTTGGAACTGAATCCCAGTGATTCCTTTTGCTCCCCAGTGCAGCTGCACCCCAAAACTCCTTCGGTGCTGCCCCCCCTGCAGCACAAGGGCAGCTGTGGATGTGGGATGAGGCAGCTGGAAGGCCCCAGCACAGAGCTGCCCTCACAAAAGAAACCTCAGCACAACCACAGGGCTCCGGTTCTGCAAATCCCAGAGGAGTCTTTGCCAGAGGCCTCCTCCCCAGGGATCACTCCAGGAGACTGTCAGGTTTCACTGCTCCATGGAGAGCTGCTGGATAGGGAAATAAAGCCTGGGGCTCCAGTGGCAGCCCAAAATGCAAGATGTGTATGGAAGCTTTAGCACTGACAATGCCCCGAGTAGGACTTCAGTGTCTGCAATAAACAGGAACTGTCCCCTGTCACCCCCTCCCTATCAGGCTGGATTAGAAACTCCTGCAGTCACACAGCTCTCGTTATCACCTCGCTGGGTAAAACCCCTGTCTCAGCTGAGGCATGACAGACTATTCCAATAAAACCTCCAACCCTGAAATGCTACAAGTCATTATTAAAGAGGCTGGAGGACTTGGGAGCTTGGAGCAAGAAAAAAAGAAAAACTGACTCCTTTAGGAAAGTTAACACACTTATTTTGCAGCCCACAATAATGGGTACTTGAGGAATACCCAGAGAGCTCATCAGCTGCCTGATTTAAAGCAACTTTTAAGCACTCACAGCACAAGAGGAAGGCTGTGGGTCTCCTGTGCTGCCAGAACAAAGGTTAATTAGACATTAACTCATCAGCAGATTTATTTCACCTCTGTCAGGCATTTCCTGTGGCTGAGGAATGTGTGATCATGGGGCTTCAGCCCTGCAGCTGAGCCCCGAGAGCCACTTACCCCAGAAGAACAGGAACAGGTTCGTGATGGCCGTGACCACAGCCCGGCGGAAGCGGCAGCCCAGCCCCATCTGGGGGTGGGCAGATTCCAGGCAGAACACTTCCTCCACGCTGGAAACCAGCTCTGACAGGTCCTTGCCTTTCAACCTGATGGGAAGAGGCAGAAAATCTCACTGAAGAGAGCAGGCTCCAACTGCAGTCTTTAATCAAGGCCGGGAGAACAACCAGACTGCGGATGCAGCAGCTCCTGCGTGGCTCCCAGGAAATGCCCCACACCCAGGCAGAGCCTCCTGCCAGAACATTTTGGGGCTGGCTGCTTAGCCAGGGATGGATGTGGCTTCAGGAAGGCAGCAGGGCTGCAGCTCCCACTGGCACACTGAGTGTCCCTGCACAGCCCCTCTCAGCGTGCACAAGATTAAACCCGGAATTGGATTCCCACCTCCCAGCACGGAGATGGAAATGTTCCCTGAGTCAAAGCCACTGCTCAGCACCAGCAGTGAGAGCTGGGGCACCCAGGCTGGGAGCAGGAGCAGCTCAAAGAGTGACAGAGCATCAGCACAGAGCCCTTCAGAGCCCTCAGCCCCCCAGCTGCAGCACTGCTGCTCCCAAGCCCAGGCTCTCTCCACACTGAGCCATTCCCAGAGCTCACAGGCATTGAGGGATCCAAGGGACAGCCAGCACATCCAGGGGCACTGGAGCAAAGGGGATTGTGTATTTTTAAGCTCCTAATTCTGTCTGCACTGAACAGCCCATCAGACAATGAGGTTTGCTCAATTTACAGGTGCTCGGCTCACGAACTGCTGAGAGCTCGCCCCGGTCCCGGGCTCTGCAGGGGCTGCAGACACACGGTTGTTTCCCAACCCTCGTCTTATTTACAATCCAAATTCCACGGAAATACTTAAAACATGCAGCAGAATCACCCAGTGCAAAGCTCATTTTCAGTCCTGCATCTCAGACTAGCAACTAAAAAAATCATCTCATGTAGCTAAAAATGCCAGGGGCAGGGTTTTGGGGATGCTGCCACGCCGGCTCCGGGGAAGCAGAGCTGTTTGGGGACCAGCCAGCAGAGCTGCTAATTAAGAAAATAAAAAGTGGGAGGATATTGTATCCCACAGCTTCTGACTGGAAATGTGCTGGAGTATAAAAATACAGAATTTGAAAACTCTGCATCCCAGCCCACCTACAAATCCAGCCCTGCCCCTAAGAAAGCCATGTCCTGGGAATTTGCACGGCCCAGGAATCAAAGCAACAGATGCTGTCTGATCCGTGGATCACTGCAGCAGCTGCAGGAATATTTAAGAGCAAATGGAGCAGTGGGAATTCCTACAAGCCTTGCCCACCAACCCCAGCACCACGACTGCTGCAATTCACTTAATCAGAGACACATTTAGCAACGTGAAAATGCAAACAACTGTTAAGGCTTTGGAATTAGCACAGACTGGAGGCAGCCCACGCTTCCCAGAGGAAGGTGATGATGGCTGCTGACTCTGGGTAGCACTCTTTCCTTAGGTTATAGACTGCATGTTGTGGTTTTTCCCTGAAAACCCAGTAGTGCTGCCATTTCTCATGGATGGAGCCTGTTGGCTGAGAAATGCCCCCTCAGTGACCACATCCCGCTGTCAGACCATCCAGTCAGGAGGAATTTCTCCATGGAAAGGGTGGTCGGGCATTGGAAGGGGCTGCCAAGGGAGGTGGTGGGGTTCCCAGCCCTGGAAGTGCTCACTTGGATGTGGCACTCAATATTCTGGGCTGGTTGTCCAGGTGGGGATCGGTCACAGGCTGGACTTGGTGATCCCGGAGGGATTTTCCAGCCTCAGTAATTCTGGGATTTAGTGTGCACTGGGTGCTCTGCTGGAGACACAACTGACACTAAAGGTATCATTCAGCATCCCCTTCCCTCTCCTCCTCCTCGGGACTTGCTCCAGAGGGTCCCAAAGCGTGGCTGACACCCCCCACTGCACAGAGGGCTTTGCTGGCCAGTGAACCCTCTGGTCCACGGATGCAGCTCCACCCATGCACAAATGTACTGGAGAGAGGTTATCCTGGGAAAAGTGACCACGTGGCCAAGTTTAAGAAGAGCTGTAGGCACAGGACCCTGGGCAGGACACCAGGACCACCCCACAGGAGGCACAACACAACCACTGATGGCCACAAGCAGCCCTGACCTCCCACTTCCACCTCATCTGCAGCACATCCCTGGACACGGCATCCCACAGCCAGCGCTGGGAATCAGACTCCTGGAGGGAGCTCAGTTCCCATCTTGCTGCAGGGCTGTACTTTTCCTTTGGAAGTTTGCCCAGCGAGCTCTGAGAGGTAAAGGGCACCACTGACCTTGTCAAATTCCACCCCAGCCAACACCCAGACCCCCAACTTTGACACAGTGGGCTCCTGCTCACCCAGTTCCCAAATCCTTGCTGCTGTTCAGTATCAGCAGATCCCCAACTTTGACACAGAGGGTTTCTGCTCACCTAATTCCCAGATCCTTGTTGCTGTTCAGTATCCAGTGCAGGGCAGCTTCAAACTTCTGTGAGGAACTGCCAGTTACATTCTGTGCAAAGGAAGCCATAAGAAGATTAGTCCTCCACTCATTTAAAATACTGCCCAACATCATTTCATTACAGCAGTGGGAGAACTCATTCCATAGGGTCTGTCCCCAGGTTAATTCTTATCGGGATTCTGCAAACTGGAGGGAGGAGAACTAAGCCTGAAGGTCTGCCTGGCCTAAAGTCTTCTGACTGGGGAGATGATGCATGAAGCACTCTGTGAAATAACACCATCCCAGACTGTTAGGGCTAACCACTAAATACAACATAATCTTACTGACAGGTTACCAGCAAAGAAATGGAATGCTGGATCAGAGCAGTCTGTCTCCTGACACTCTGCAGCAGAGAAAAATCCTTCTTCTGCCCAGCCCTCAATTCAGGGAAATTTCTGGTTTCGCAAGACTGATGGCTCCAGTGAAACAACAAACCATTAAGATTTACAGGGGGTGAATCAGAGATGGAGGAGAAACTGATTTTCAAAAGAACTGCTCAGAACAGGACTGGCCAAAGGGGAAGTGAGAGATATGAGAGAGAATCAAAGCAGGATGAGGAAGTAAAATGGATGGTAAATTGTTTCAGTGTCTATTATTTATTGCTTTTTAAGAGACTAAGCACTGGGTTATAACAAAGCTGCTCAGAGCCCACTCACCAGCACATGTTCCTTCACCTCACTAACCCAAATGCATTTGCTTTTTAGGTTCTCGGGGTTTCCACATTCAAAATTACCTGGTAAGAAAAGTCAAACAGAGAAATCATGTTGGTAAAAAAGCCCTTGAACAGCTCAGAACCAAGCCCTGAATGTACACCAACAAATGCTCTCCTTTCCAATCAGCCCCAGCCCTGAGCAAAATGATTCCAGGCTGAGATTTATATTGCAGGCAGATCAGATTATGACTATTAATAAAATGCTCAGCCACTGCATGGAGGTTGGATAAGGGCAATCAAACCTCTCACTTCAGAGCTGCTGCTGGATAAGGGCAATCAAACCCGACACTTCAGAGCTGCTGAACACACAATGAGGGGGAAAGTATTGCTCCTGCCCCTTGCAGAGCACAGAAGCACAGCTGCCACCAGGTATCAGGTGTGGAGCTAATGATCAGTGTTCAAAATGCCTCCAAGGAGCTGAAATCACAGCTCTGCCTCTAACCCAGGCAGAGAAATGCTGGCAAGGCACTAAATCCTCTAGATCTTGCCTCACCAAGTTGACTAAACAAATGTGCTAAGTAAATCTGGTGGAAATCCAAAGTCAGATTTGAAAAGATTTAGTTCTGTGCAGCTTCAGTATCCAAAGGCTTCAGCCTCGAGGTCCAAAATGCAGAAAATGGAACTGAAACCCTTTTACTGATTACCACTGCTGTGAATCTTGCTGAACAAGTCCCTACTCATACAGTGGATTTCTAGCAGCCTTCTCCATCCCAAAATACCAGTGATGAGCTGGATTTACTCCGGGAGTAGGGACTGTGCTGGGTCAGCTCCTCAGCTCAGAGAGCCTAAACCACTCTGTGCTGAGGAAAGGGAGAGGCACTCACACATCAGCTCCCACATTTCAGCAGAAATGACAATTTCTTAGGTCACTTTATGTGTAAGAACGCATCAGTTTACACTTCCTGGCTCTGTCTTGAGGACAATTTCAAGCTGCTGGTAAGAAAAGAATAAATAACAAACCCAACCAATCTCACCTCAGATTCCCAACACATCAAGTACAAACAAAGCCCACTCACCCAGGCAGGGTGATGGGAGTGCATTAACCAAGCACCACTCAGAGTAAAAATAAACCCCCCTTTCCCTGTTCTCTATTCCCTGCCTGCCTCAGAGCTCCCAAAAGGGAACTGCCTGTTCCACAAAGCAGCCCAGAGTGGGACAGAAGCGAGCAGGAGCTGGGAGAGGCAGCAGGGGTGGGGATGCAGCAGCACTCACCTGCCTGCACGGACAGGTAACTGTAGAGCTCGTGCAGCACAGCCATGGTCACATCCTTCTGCTTGGCCTGGCAGAACTGCAGGGCACACACAGGGACACAGATCAACAGTGGAAGGGGACACTGGGATTGCAGGCCCAGACACCAGCCAGAACCACAGCACTGGAGTCTGGCTCGGTCCTGCACCACCAGCTCCAACCAAATCACCCGAGCAGAGGAACATTCCAGGCACAAGTGACCCCGTGCATCCTCTGCAAGTCCCTGCCCAGAGGAACTGGTTGAGTTTTAAGGTCCCTTCCAACCCAAACCAGTCTGGGATTTTATAAAGTGCCACCAACCCCCAGCCCAGCCTGCAGCACCAGCCTCAGACCCACCATGGATGGATCCATCACCTCTAGAACATCCCAGGACACCAGAACTCAGAATCCAACATGAAACCTTCTCCCTCCTAATCACGGAATGTTTGGGTTGGAAGGGACCTTAAAGCTCACCCAGTTCCACTCCTAACACTTTCCCCTATCCCAGGTTGCTCCAAGCAAGTCCAACCTGGCCTTGGGCACTTCCAGGGATGGGGCAGCCCCAGGTTTCCCAATAATCCATCCTCACAGAGAGAGCAGGGCTATGCAGCCATGGTGGGGCTCAGGGAATTAGCTGGATTAAATCTTGTACTGTTAAAGCTGAAAACAGTTTTATTGCAAACCAATACCACCTCTGGTACAACTGTTAAAAAGAAATTGATTCACATAATTGGGAATTTAAATTTTTATCTTTCAGAGTCTCACACATACTCCTAACTTAATCTGGCCCATTAATTCCAACTCATCAAGTCCCAATTTTTCTGTAAAACGATAGAACTGATCATTTTACAGTGATACTGTTATGGGTGGAATAGAATACCTGGAATAATCACTGTTCTGTGACAGCTCACAAGATTGAAGATAAATAAATAAATGCTTACATCATCCGTGCTTTTGTCACAATCCACAGGCAAGAGATTAACTAGGAGAGAGAAGAGGCTGAGTTAGCTGGCTGCAAACAAGAGCTTTCATCAAGAAAATATTTATCTTTTCAAAAGCAGGCTCGACTTAAAGCCTGGTTCTGCTGTTGTTAATCTCCCCCTGGCAGCACCTTGAGATGCAAACGGCCCCTCCAGGAGCTGCTTTGGGAGCAGCCCTGAGGAAAAACACACAAATGATGCAGGTGATGAATGTATTCAGCTGGGGAGTGGAAACTGGGGCTGGATGTTTTGACAGCTCCTGTTTGAGAAGCTTCACACTGATCTTTACACTCCAGTGCTGCCTCCAGCTGCCCACCAGCGTCACCTGAAATGTCCCAGCACAGCCAGGGAGGGAAATGAACCCTCCTGGAGGGCTGCGTGCAGCTGGAGCTCTAGGCTCTGCAGGGCTTGAACAGCTCCCTGCACCTGCAGAGCCTCCCAGAGCTGCCACAGGGCCGTCACAATCCTGAGCAACATTCCTGCCTCCAGAACTCCAGTCGCAGCTGAAATCCAGTGACACCGGGCAGTTTCATCCTGGCTTTGGGAATGCAGCAGCTTTCCCAGCCCACGCCAAGGGCACAGTGTGCCCAGGCTCAGTACCAGCACCTTCCCAAAACAGCCCCCAAACCCTTCTTTGTTCAGCTCAAAGCCTGAAATATCCCAATTTCCAGCTGCTCCAGCTGGGGAACTCTGCTTTAAAAACCAGCTGCTGGGGAAACCCTTTTCATTTCTCATGGAAGAGACAGACACACTCTGCCACACCTGAAGCGCTGAACTGATCTGCTGCACTTCCCCCTTGGACTGAATAAAGGCTGGGAAGGGCCGTGCTGGCAGAGGGAACATCAAAAACACACTCCAGGTACTACACAGACATTGTGTCACATCATAAAATCCATCCTTGGCCCAGCAGGCATCCATAAAATCCATCCTTGGCCTAGCAGGAATGGCATGCCACATAAACCCCGCAGTTCTGAGGGACTGAAGGCCAAACTCGTTTGGAAAAAGCCAACTTTCGATTTGCTTTCCATGACTAACAAGGCTTCCCACGGGAAAGGGGAGATGGGAAGAGGGACAGAAGCAGAGATGTCAGATTATGGCAACGAGGATGATAAATGTGATGGCGCTGGAAGCAATAAAGGGAAAGCAGGAAGAAAGGTGAGGAATGAAATTTAAATCAGAATTAAACCAGTGCACGTACAGCTCTCCTCTCTCCTGTCCAGCCAGCCTGACCCAACCATCTTCACCACGAGGATGCCCAGAAAAATCAGCAGCAGCACCAAGCTGGCGAGGCAGAGGAACTGGGACAGGTAATACTCCAGGCCTTTCCCCTTCCCCTCCGGCTGCTGCCTCGGGGCTGAGCGCAGCAGGGCCGTGCGTGGCGTCACTCCGTGCCCCCCATCGCTGGCTGCCCGCCACGGGAAGCGCCGGATCAGCCCCCCAGGCCGGCTGCTGGCATCCCGCTCCACCTCCTTCCCAACGCTGGCAGCCAGTTCCTCCTTCCCTCTCCTGAAAAGGCTGCTGAACCTCCCGGGAGCCGCTGAGGAGCCCCACTGGGTGCTGGGAGTCACCTCGCTCTCCCGTCTCCACCAGCTGCTGGAGGAGAGCCCCCTTCTCTCCCCCGCTGTGTCCCAGGCAGCCCGGGCGCTCTGCACCCCAACTGCCCCTCCTGATGTCCCCCAATGGCTCCTGGACTGCTCCTCGCTGGGAAGGGGTTTGGAGCCTGCCGAGGAGCTCCAGTAGGGTGTGGAGCTCAGCCCCCCAGCCCCACCCAACCCCGAGCCAGCCCGGCTGCCGAGTCCCCCACTCCTCTCTGCTGAGGGGCTCCACTGGGATGCGGAGTTTGACCCCCGAAACCTGTCCAGGGTTGGTCTGAGGCCACTGCTGAGCCCCCCACTCCTCTCTGAGGCGCCCCACTGCAGTGAGGAGCCCCGAAACCCATCCAGGGTGGCCCCCAGCCCCTGGCTGAGCCCCCGGCCGCTCTCTGCAGATGTCTCCCAGTGGGGCGCAGAGCTCGGCCCCGCGGCCCTGTCCACCCCAAGGCCCCCAAGGCCCCCGCTCCTCTCTATGGACGTGTCCCACTGCGAGGGGGAACTGAACCCCCCGTGCCCAGACAGGGACGCCCCCAACGCACCCCCACCTCTCTCCACAGTCGTCCCCCACTGCTCCGAGGGGCTCAACCTGCCGAGGCTGTCTCGGGACAGGCCGCCCTCAGCCCTGACGCCTCCGCCCCGGCCCGGCGGGGACCCCCGGGGGTCCCCCCAGGTCTGCCCGCCGCTCTCCCCGGACGTCCCCCAGCGGGACGCGGGCGGCCGCCCCACTTCCTCTTCCTCCTCCTCCTCCTCTTCCTCCTCACTCTCAAGGGCGGCCCCGCCGGTGCCGCGGGTGAAGCCGGAGCGCTGCCGCGAGGGCGAGGCCTGCGGCGGCCCTGCGGAGGAGCGGCCCGGGCTGGGCGGCGCGGTGCGGCCGCTGCGCCGGGCCGCCGCCACCTCGGCCCGCAGGCACCCCAGCTTCTTGATGTAGACCTTGCGGGTGGTGGCGGTGATGGGCCCCGGGCGGTAGCCGAGCGCCAGCAGCTCCTTGCGGAGCTCCGCGTCCGTCAGCTCCGCCATGGCCGCGCCAGGCCCCGCCGGAAGCGCCCCGCGGGCGGGAAGCGACGCCGCCATCTTGGGAGGGGCCCGGCGCGCCCCTGGCGCCGCCATGTTGGGAAGGGCACGGGTCGTATGGGGAAAGGGCGCGGGGGCGGGCGCCATGTTGAGAAGGTCAAGGGAGGTGAGGGTGCCCTGTCCCGCCGTGTCCTGAGGGAGCAGCCGCTGCCGCCCCGCGCTGATCCCTCAGGACCGGGGAAAAGGGGGAGAAATGGGGAAAGCAAAAGGTGAAAGCTGCCTCAGCTGCAGGGCGAGCCGGTGTTGATGGTGGGTTGGCCTCCATCGCTGCGTGGGCTGCTCCTCGAGCAGCGTCCGCCTCGCTTTCCCCGATGTTCTGACACATTTAGGGCCGTTCTCCCAAAAAACTTCCCTTTCCCAGCCACCTGCCACCCCCACACGCGTTTCCCTCATTGCTGCCCAGTTGCTGAGCTCTGCCAAAACCTCAGGCAGGACCAGGATCCAGATCCATGAAGTATTTCCTGGGAAGGGGGGTCTCTCCACACCCCACACCTAAAACAGCAAACCCAAGCCTTGACTTGTAAATTTATTTTGGCACGGCTGTGATGAACAGTAATTGCTTTTTCCTGCCCCCGCCGCTGAAGAAAGTGATGAAAGTGGTTGAAATACGGTGGCGTAATGTTGGAATTTAATTAAAGGTAATGGAACAGCGGTGCTGAAGGTGCTGGGGGCCGGCTGCGTGTCACGGGTTTGGTGATGGATGTGTGGCAGCGGAGTGGGGACACGCCGTGGTCCCTCGGGAATGGGGAGAGGGAGGCTCTGGAGGAGCACAAGGCTGAAAGAGCTGAGCTGTGCCTTCCTGACATCCATCACAGAATCCCAGAGCCAGTGAGGGTGGGGAATACCTCCAAGGCCATCGAGTCCAACCTGTGACCCATCCCCACCTTGTCACCAGCCCAGTGCCACGTCCTGTCTTCCTTGGACACCTCCGGGGATGGGGACTCCAAACCTCCCTGAGCAGCTCCTTGCAATGTTAACAACTCTTTCCATGGAGAAATTCCTCCTGATGTCCTGACCCTCCCCTGGCACAGCTTGAGGATATATCCTCCTGTCCTGTCACTAATCCTTCTTTCAGGAACCCTCTTCCTTATCTGGTCCCTAAAGCTCACCTCACTCTTCCCAATTTATCCAAGAAAGCAGCAACAAGATGCTGAGATTCGTTTGTCTGGTTGGCAACAGCAAATACCTCATCAGCAGAGGCCAGGGAGCCCATTAAAAGAGCGAACTCAGCTGTGCTGGGAAGTGTGAACGCGCTAAGCTGAGCCTCCTCTGTGCTCCACTGCCAGCTCATGATGTGGAGAGGGGTCTAATGTAAATAAAAAATTCCAATTTGCTCCCATCACACGGATCCTGTGAGCTCACAGCTCTCACTTTGCAGAAGCTCTGCCTGGACATGCAGATGCGTGCTGGCTGAGCTGATGCAAACCCAGGAATTGCATGAACTCACCTTGCTCTGGAGAAAACAGCAAAAAAAGCCCAAACTCATCCTTTCAACTGGTGATTCTGTCAGTCAGGGAAATTACCCCAGGCCCAGCAACCTCATTGCACAATCTCTGGAGAGGAGGACATGGGATTGGTGCTGGACAACAGGAGGATGGGGGGAAAGCTGTGATTCCTTCTCAGAAGGAGGTTGGCAGCACCAAAGCTCAGCAGGATCAGGTGCTTCTTCTTTGTGGAGAGAAATCCATGACCCCCTTCCCTTCCTCCCTGTGGGAGAATCCCTGCCTTCCCTGGAAGGCATCTGGACTCCACAAGGAAGGCAGCAGGAGCAGACGTGTCAGACCCTGTATCCCCATGGGCAATCTTTGTTCCCATTCCCTGCCCACAGTGCCAAGGCTGAATGTGACAGTGGATTTTCTATTTTTGCAGCCCCTTCATCATCATCCTCATGGCTTTGGGAGCACCAAGTGGTGCCGAGGCTGCAGATGGGCTCAGAAAAAAGCATTTCTTGGCTGGAAACACCCGGAGCTGGCTGTGGGAAGCTGGGACAGCACGGAGGGACAGCCTCCACTTTCCCTGCGAGCCCAGAAGCTGCCTCAGAGCTGCTGGCAGTGGCTCAGATGCCAGAGGAGCAGACGCGCCACGCCGGCTGCTCCGGCTCTGGCAGTGTGGGGACAGGACTGGTGTGAGCAGAGCCCTGGGAATGGATCCGTGCCGGAGCAGGGAATGGCTGCACCCCAAACCCCGCAGCTGAACCCTTCCACCGCTGACTGATGGGCTGCTGAAACCCCACGTCCCCACCCACCTCCTCATCCGTGGCTTTTGGCTGACAGCCCTGCACATGGCACCGGGAGAGGTGTCAGGGCTTTCTTGGAGCCAACTGTGCCCATTTGTCACCCTGTCACTCCCAGGTGTGACCCAAGAGCCCCCATCTGCCTGCCTGTCCTGGGCCTGCTCAGTACCTTAGGAAGTCAGAGGTGATTCCACTCCCTTCCTTCCTCTTTCCCTGCCTCTTTCCCCCAACGGTTGGGCTGCTCATCCCACCAGGAAATTCTTGTTTGGTTTCTGGAGCAGCAGATTCTTCCTACCTGCCTGCAGGTGTGAGCTGGGTGCTGCTGGCTGCCAATGCACCTTCCAGGGCAGGGGGAAAATAGATCTATCCTGAAACCTGGAGACCACTTCCTTCTTATCCAGAGCCAGAGCCCTGACAGCCTGGGTGAGGGGGCTACTTGGGGTCTCTCCATCTCTTTCCAGTGGAAAAGTTTCTGCTTCTCCTGCTCAGGCCCCTAAGGGTGGAAGGAATTTACTCCCAAAAGCTGAAGGTGTACTTTGCTGCATGTTTGGACAACACAGTTGGTGCTGCAGGACAGGACAGGGGTTCCTGTGGTCTCTGTCACAACCTGCCCTTACATCCCGAGCTCCTTTATAGCTGGAACAACTGGGAAGAGCCACTGGAAGAATCCATGGCCAGGGTCAAAGCCAGCCCCTGCTTCTGCAGCTTATCTGGGTCCATAAGAGCAGAGGGAGATCTCCCAGATCTCCCTGCAGAGTCCCACACTGGATCTCCCTCTGGAATTTTCCACAGCGTCAGCCCCACCACCACCCCAGTGGGAAAGGGTCCAGGAAGCAAATCCAAGAGGCTCATGTTCACTTTCTTGCCATCACTGGGAAACTTTCCTTCCTGGGTGGCACAGGGGAGCTGTCGGCCTGGAAAATGACAGAAATGAAGGAGCTGGGAACAGGGCACACTGGAGGGACAGCTCTGACCCACGCTGGAGCTTTTGGAGGGGGTTTGGGAGCAGTTTGCCCCTCAAGGGGGAATTATCCTTGTTTTCATGAAGCAGAATCAAACCTGGAGTAAAGGTTTGGGTATCTCTGAAGTAACAAGGCAAGAGGTGCCCTCTGAAGCAAACAAGCCTCTGCACACTGGTGTAAATGTGCCACAGCTCCTCGGGTGATTCCCATGCCAGCTCTTCCATGGATATCACCCCTCTGCAGACTGAGCTCCTGCAGCCCAGGCTGCTCTCACTCCCAGCCTAATGGAATGTGTTATTTCCCATCTCCTTCCCACTCAGAGTCATTACAGTGATTCCACAGCTCACACTGCCTCAACAATACTGGGAGCTTCCTGGAGCTGAACAGTCCCTGGACAAGGAGTGTGCCTTTGGATCAAACATTAGAGCTGTAATCTACTCCACGCTGTCTGTTCCATTATCCCTTGGGAGCTTTCTCCTCTCCCGAGGGCTGCTTACGGCAGAGTGCTCCGAGGGGTGTTGTTCCAGCACAAACAGAGCTCTTGGAACGAGCTCAGCGAGAACAGAACTCGTGTTAGGTTGGGAGGATAAAATTGGATTGGAATTGGATATATTCACGTACATACCATTGATCTCATCCACCCGTGCTTTACATATGTTGGATTTCCTGCTGCCAGCAGAGAGGAGTAGTTCTCAGATAAGCCAAAGGTATGGAAATGGAGAGCAGGATGTTCGAGTGGAATTAGGGTTTCACCTCAGGGTGTGCTTGAGAGGCAGGAGAAAGGGCAGAGTTTGGTGCTGTTCCCTCACACTGTGCCTGGCACAGCTGTTCCTCACCATGCTGGTGGATTTATAGCAGCAGGCTGATAGGAGAGGTTTGGGCACAGGGAGGGGCTGCTCTCAGGGCTCCTGCATTCTCCAGCGGCGTGGGAATGTGCCAGAGTGTCCTCCTGGAGCAGGGAACTGGGTTAGGGACACCCAGGTCCCCCCTCAACACTGCTCACCTCATGTCACCAGTTCGGCTGGGAGATCTGGTAAAGGTTTGCCTCAATGTCCCTTATTGCCAAAAATGAGGGCTAAAACTTCCTAGTCCTCAAAGATTAATTCTTTGGGCTTTGACACACACTTTGACAGAATCCCGGAATTCCTGAGGCTGGAAAAGCCCTCCGGGATCGTCGAGTCCAAGCTGTGCCCAATCCCCACCTTGTCACCAGCCCAGAGCTCTGAGTGCCACCTCCAGGCCTGCCTTGGACACCTCCAGGGATGGGCACTCCAAACCTCCCTGGGCAGCCCCTGCCAAGGCCTGACCAACCCTTTCCATGAGGAAATTCCTGCTGCTGTCCACCCTGAGCCTCCCCTGGCCCAGCCTGAGGCCGTTCCCTCTCCTCCTGTCCCTGTTCCCTGGGATAAGATCCCAAATCCCCCCCGGCTGCCCCCTCCTGTCAGGGAGTTGTGCAGAGCCACAAGGTCCCCCCTGAGCTCCTTTGCTCCAGGCTGAGCCCCACCCCAGCTCCCTCAGCTTCTCCCAGGACTGACTCTCCAGACCAGTGCTCAGGAAAACAGGGATGTTGTCCAGAACCTGGAGCCTTCCCTCTCTCCTTTCCCACACTGGGCACCCCCCATCTGTTAGAGAAGCTCGCAGGACAGAAGACACAAATCCTCCATTTAATTACGCTGCACATTTATTATCTCACCTCAGATTTTGTTAATCTCTCTCACAGATTTCATTTACATAAAGTGGAGTCTATCAGCTTGAGCAGCTCCAGCGCTTTCTCTTCTGATCCTGCAGATATCAGTCAGCTAAAGAGAAAAGAGAGAAAAGCACAAGTGTCCTTAAATCTGGCATTCAGTGTTTCCAGAGCTTTATGTGTTGTTTCCTCCTCCTCATCTCCCCGGCTGAAAGCTCAGAGGCAAACTGGGATCAGCACAGGCAGAGCAAAACAATCCCACAGGGACAGCGGGACCCCCTTTCCTGGGCTTGAACATCCCAGACAAGGCACAGGCGCAGCTCCATCCCTCAACCTGCAGGCAGGAAGAGCTGCACAACAGCCTGCCCCTGGATATTTGCTGCTGCAATTCCCACACACAATTTCCCAAAGGAAAAGGAGGATTTGCAGCAAATTGGAGCGTAATTAAGTGTCAGTGTTAAGCCCCCGTGCAGGCAGCGAGGTGTTCTGAGCCGGCTGCACGTGCTGAGCTGCCTTGCAGGTACAGCTGCTGTTATAAGCTCTGCTGGAAATTGTTCCCTGGAGACTGAGGACTTTTTGGGAGGAGGAGGACGAGGAGGAGCAGGGAAGTGGCAAACAGAGCTGCTGGGAAGGGTTGTGCTGCTGCTGACAGTCAATATCAGCTCTAGGGCACAGGCAGCACCTTAGGAGGGAATAACCGTCCCAGAAGGGTGCACACGGGAGTGGTTGGGATCTGAGGGCTCCGCAAAGTGAGCAAACATGACACAAAAACCCTTCTGGAGAATATAAATATCTCTGTGCTGATGAGCTGATGAGAAGAAGGAAAGGCAGAATTCCCAAGGCAGAAATCAACCCACTGACAGTACCGTCTGGGGTGTCCTGTATCAGCTCTGCCAGCAGTTTCTCCAGGACATCTTGGTATTTTTCCAGCTGCCTTGGGGTGAGCCAAGCTCTGACAGGAAGGGCCTGCTGTGGAGGAAGCCAGAGAAGTCGGAAGAAAAAGCTGAGTGGAACAGAGGGAGGGAGGTTGGGGTGCTTTCACCCCACTTGGATCGAGTTGGTGTGGAGGGTTTAGGGTGGAATTGGAGGGAAGAGGATGATCCTCATATGGGAAAAAGCAACATTTTGAAGGCAACACACTCTTGAGTTGTTCAGAGTGCTGTTGCATAACCCGTGGGCTGGCTCAGAAATCCAGATAAAGGCACCTCCTGGCAGCAGGGACTCCAAAGCAAATGATTTCTGAACCTTCTAATCCTCCACTGTGTCGCACATCGACCCTTCCAGCCTGAGCCTGCAGAGCTCCTGCCCCAGCAAGAGCTGAGGACGAGCCGTGGTCCTGCTCCAGCCTGCTGGACTTGAAGCCAGCTGTGGCTCAGATGTGCCCGAAGCAAAGAGCTCTGTTCTGGTGCTGGTCAGCTCTGGGGATGTGCTGGGTATTTCACGCTTTGAACTGGGCCTTTCTGCTGTTTAAATCCTGTTACCGAGTGTTGGTTCATCACGAGTGCACATTAAGCTGTGCCTTGGCCAAATTCCAGCCTGGCTGGTCCTGCTGCCTGCCCCACTGGCTCTCTCCCTGTTTGGGGGATCTGCACCCTCCTTTTGGTGGCAGAGAATGGCCGAGCTGCCCGCAGGAGTGGCTGCCCACACAGGGAAAAAGTTCCCTGTGCTCAAGTGGAAAAAGCACAATTTTCAGACTTGGCTCACCAGGTAAGTCTGCCTTTGAGGGCTTAGCCTGGCACTTAAATCCCTAAAATTGCCCATTTTCTGCTCTGTATACAGACGTTGGGCCCAAATTTTTAAATAAGGCCTCTCCAGTGCAGAGAACTGTGGGGTCAGAGGTGACACTGAGCAGGAGCTGAAGCAGAACTGGGAGTTCCTGCCTTGCACCTGGCTGGGCTTCACTGCCTGGCACAGACCGACCTCGAGCTGTTCCCATCTTCCTAAGGGAGAAGCAGTTGGGTCTCAGTGGTGACCTGGCTGCTGAACAACCAAGATAATTTATGGGGTGGAGGCAAACTTCTCTCTGATGTAACCGGGCAGGCTGGCAGAGGACATCTCTTGGACTCCCTGTCCCCTGCATGTGCTCGTGGACTTCTCGGAGTCAAATGGCTCCACGTACCTGGAAGGTCTTGGCTGCGGTGACATCCACACCGGATTGCTCAGAGAAACCTTCCTCCTCCAGCTGCTGCAGAGGGCTCAGGGATTTCTTCTGCCCTGCCTTGTTCCTCTCCTTTTCCTGCAGCTTTGGAGCAGAGAGCAGAGGGGGCAGTTGGTGATGCAGGGTCCCAAACCTGCTCTGCGCTGTCCCCACAGCCAGGAATCCACAGTGCTGGGCACAGAACCAGCGGGATGGGAGCTCTCTGCACCGCCCAGAGCCAGGCTGGAATCCTCTTGGGAAGGGCCCATCAGCTGTGGCCAGAGTGGCCTTTGGGGACTGAAATTCAGCAGCGTTGGGGGCAAGGTTGGGTGACGGGGTGGGGTGTGAAGGTTGCAGTAAACAGGACCCACATGTGGGGGAGATCTGTGCGAGGGAACCCTGTCAGCAGGACAGGGGAGCTGACAGCACTGGGACCTTACCCAGCTGTCCCCAAGAACTTGTCCTG
Organism: Corvus kubaryi; assembly: GCF_017639235.1. Lineage (NCBI taxonomy): Eukaryota > Metazoa > Chordata > Aves > Passeriformes > Corvidae > Corvus > Corvus kubaryi. The sequence continues at coordinate 1,800,512 of NW_024582078.1, read as the reverse complement.
GCTCTGTTCTGGAGCTTTGCAGGGGAGTTGAACTGAGAGAGGGAGCCCTGTGCAGAGCCCTGTACAGAGGTCACATTTTCCCAGCCTTTCTGCAGCTCTGTAATGTCAGCCCCTTCCCATTTATGGGGCTAAACTTGCCTTCAGCACCCTCTGGAAAAAGCCAGAGGTGCTTTGGAATATGACAGACGCAGCAGGACACGTCAAACGTGGCACAGGCCATGCTCAGCGTCCAGTGTGCGAGCACAGGAGGAGCAAGGACAGCCTTTGGGGGACAGATTTCCCCTTTGTTCACCCAGAAAACCCCCAAGTCCTGGCAGACATGGAGCTACAAGGGCTGGGGGGTACAAACACAGCCCGTGTGGGTCCCCATCCTCCTCACGGACACGGAAGGATGCCTGTGCTCCCCAAAAAAGGCAATTGTTATCCAGGGATGGGTGTTGGAAATGGGATTTCTCCCGGTATCCACGGGCTCGGCGGTGCGGGGGAAGCTCGCTGGGGCTGTGTTTCAGAAGCTGCCGCCTGACACCTTTCAACGGTATTTGTTTCACTTCAAAAGGAAAAACGTTCTCTCGGCAAGTCCCAGAGGTGACAACCAGCCGGGGGATGGTTAATTATTTGTTACAACAAAAGAGCCATCACTGTGCTGATGGGAGGCTGCAGCTGCTCTGGAAGGATTCCAGCACCGAGGAAAGGGAAAGGCCCCCCCAGGGCCTGCAGGTGACACCCCAAAGTTGTGTCAGACCTTTGGTGGAGGGGTCCAGGCTCTTCCTTTCCATCTCACACCTTAAAAATGATCTGTGTCCCCCCAAAGCCCTGGATTTTGGGAGAAGGATATCACAGTGTCTCCTGTTGATGGTGTGCACTGGCAGTTTGGGTGATGAGGGTGGGAGAAACCTCTCCTGGTTTATTCATTCCAGAGGGGTTACCTGCATTTTCTGGAAGTCGCTCTGGGTGAAGAAGGGCATGAAGCCTTGGGTCTGCTCAGCCAGCACGGACAGCAGGGACACCAGCAGCAAACTGGCCACCACCTTCCTGGAAACCATCCTGAGAGCCTGGACAACACGGGAAAGGAGACACCGGGGCAAGAGTGGAGAGGGAGGTTTGACAAGAAACGCCTTTGGCTCCGCACCAGCTGCAATCAGCTCAGCCCCAGCCCACCAGAGGGATATTTACTCTTCCAGTTGCTCCTGAGCTGAGAATAGAAGTGCCTTGACTGACAATTCTCTTCTCAAACCTGTTTGTATAAACAGATTTGTTCTTGAGCAACATCTCCAGAGATTTCAAGCCCAGCCCTTCAGGACTGCTCAAGCCTCCCTGAGGTCTCGAGCCTCAGCCCTGCAGCTGTGTTGGTTTAAGACCTGCACCCATCCAGAGCAAACCCATCAATCCCAGCGCCAGCACAGGACACAGAGATGCTGCAAAGAGAAAAACCTTCAGACAGCTGTTTTGTTAATTTTTGTTTTGATTTTCCTCACCACTGGAAACCTTCCTGGATGGACTGGATCTTTTAAGAAGTCTCATTGAGTCCAAGGGAGATGGGAGAGGCATTTTCTAGCCCAGCTCTGTCTGAGCCTGGAATAAAGGGCTTTAAAAACCACCTCTGAAGTGATCTAACTGTGACTTCACGTCAGGAAAGGACTTATGTAAACATTGGATGTTCTCTTTAAATATTAAATTATTCTCTCTGGACAGACTTAATGAAGTCTGGTCCCACAGCTTAACTTCTCCACCTGATTGGAGCCTGATCCTTAATTAGTTTCAGCAACCTCTTGGTTTGGGCATTATTGGGAAGACATTGTTAGATCAGATCTGACTCCTGAATTAGATTTCCCATAAATATCAGCTGGTACTGAACTGAGGGCCAGTGGAAGTTAATGAAAATTCCCTTTCCACAGCACCCGGCAGCCACATCCTCTCCTTTCCCTGGGCACTGCTCAGGGCAGCACTGGTGCCATCTCCCCCTGCCCACCCAGCCTGGGCCACCAGGGCCACCTCCTGCCCCGGGACATCCCAGGGTGTCCCAGCCCTGTTTCCTGCAGGGTTCCAGGCAGGAATTCTCAGGCTCTCCCCTTGCAACACAACCTCAGCAGCATCAATCTTTTGTGCTTTTTCATTTGTTCCATTGCTGCAGTAAATAAATAAATAAAATACTGCTGAATACAGAGAAAATAAACCAAATCACCTCCTTCATCTCATCTTGACTATCCCTTTGGGAATTGAATCGCTCCCTCTTCTCCCAGAAGAACACCCATACAGACTTCTCCACTCAGAAATATCCCTGCTGAATGGTCCCCCCTTGCCTGGCAAGCAGGACCTGTATTCCAGCCCAGAGATCTCTGGCTCAGCACCTCTCCAGGCGGAGAGCACTTGGTGGATTTGCTTCCCAGCTCCAAAGGGAGAAGAAGAAAGCAGGAGGATCCCGAGTTCAGCACTGTGGGCACACAGGGCTGGGACAGCGGTGCCAGCTCTGCTCACCCCCCAAAACCCAGTGCCAGTGTGGGGACTGGAGGGGTGGGCAGCTGGCACAGCAACAAGACAAGACATTCACCTACCGAGCTGTCTCCCAAAAAATCCAACCATTCCTGTCACTAGGACCTGTCTGAGAGTCATTTTCTGCCTGCTCAGAGCAGCTCCCCGAGCACAGAGGGCACTGGGGCTCCCCACGGCTCTGCAGCAGTGCCCAGTGTCTGCCAGGTGCCCACAGGAGGCAGGAGCTGCTGGAATCGATGCTCCTGAGATGGGGATGAGGAAAAGTCACCTTCCTCCTTCTTTCAGCATCGGTTTTGTTCCCTCCTCCTCCTCTGAGCTGGCTCTGCTATGGCCAAGAGGTGCCAAGACCTACCTGGGGAGTGCAGCCACGGGACGCTGGAGGTTGGAGCTCTTCTCCCTCCTGACACCCCTGGATGCTCCTGCTGGTTCCCCTCCCTTTATAAACCCGTACAGGCACTGAAGCCACTCACCGGTGACCCTGTCCAGCTGCCTGGCCTGCATGGAAACGGCTTTCCCAGGCAGGGAATGTTGTTATCTGCACTGGAGTTTGCCGAGTTTCTCGTTTCCAGGCAGATCCCCTTTGCTCCCTCCCCAGCTTCTTCGGCTGTTCCCAGTGGTCCCACAGCTGAGGCAGATCTGCTGCTGCCTCAGTTTCCCCACCTCTAAGATAGAGAAATTCCTCTCTCCTGGCTTGTGTTTTTGCATCCTGAGCCTGCAGGACAAGGTTTTTAGGATGTGAATGTCAATTATATTTCTAATTGTAATTGCAAATCACAATAATTTCAGAAGTTGCCACTTTGAGTCTTCAAGTGGCCCCTTGTCCCATCCTCACTGAGCCTGGCACTGATTCCCCTCAGGAACACAAACCCTGCACTGTCATCCCTCTCCAGACAAACGAGGTGCTGAGAGAGGGAGGGAATTGTGCAAGAACTCATCCATGCTCTCCTGGGACCATCAGCCAGGAGCTGATGCCAGAGGCTTTGGGATCAGGCCAGGCACATCCCGGTGCTGTTCCTGAGGGAGTCTGGGAGCAGCCAGGTGAGGGGAAAACGAGTTGGGAAGCCATGAAATGCTCCTGCCTCAAACGGGATCCGTGGGCTGTGAGAGCGGGGAGCGGCAGCATTCCTGCCTGCCTGGGGAGGGATATCGGGAACAGCGGTTGCCCAGCCTGGGGATGCCATTTGCCACCTGGCCCCATCGCAGCCAGTCAATAGGACACGGGCACACCAGGTGTCACCAGGGGCCTGCTGCTGTCACAGCCGTCAATAACGCTCGATTGGGGCCGCAGCCCTCCCGAAAACCTCATGTCCAGCGCTCAGGTGCTTCCCAGATCCCTGGGCATTCGCTCCGGCTTATCACCCCCTGTGCCATGGAAAGCTCCCAGAGACTCCAGCACAGCTTTGCTCCCTGCAAACCTCCCTGGGAATGTGGCTGGGAGGTGATGGAAAGGATGTCACCCACAAAATGTGGGGTTTTCCCCTCCCTTCTCTAAACAATTTGCACCGACCCCATCTGACAGCGGTTCCCATTTTAGTTGACTTTTCCAGTCCTTTTTTCGCATGGTGATGATGGATGCAGCTGACGAGTCAGCAGATGGTGCTGGGAAGTGACAAATTAGTTACCAAGAAAGGTCACTTTTCCAAAGCACTAAACTTTCCCATGTCTTGTCCTGCTGTCCCTCCAAGACGCGTCCGGCTGGCAGCTTTCCATCCATCTGGGATGGAGCCTTCTGCCTCGGGAAGGACAACCTTCCAAATCAAACAGAGGGATGAAAATTAATCATATCTGTATTAGCTGCGTGCAGCCTGCCAGCTTCACCTCTTAATTATGCAAGAGTGCTCCGACAGCAAGGAATCGTGGAGCTGGAAATAAAAGATCTGACTCCAGGTCTGGGAGCACCAGGGCAGGTGGGAGCAAGAGGCACCTCCTGCCTCTGGCTTGGCCCAGCCCATAAAGGCAGCTTTTGGCACATCCTGGTTGCAAAACAAGGATAAATGAAAATAAAAAAATCCCAGCTGGAGGTCTCCCTGCCAGCGCTGTAATTCCAAAATTCCATCCTGCTGCATCCCTGGCACAGTTTGCAACCTGCAGCCCCCGAGACTCCCCTTTGGGCTCCGGTGCCAAGTGGCAGCAGAGTTTAGAGGCTCAACAAAAACATGATGTGCAGGATGGACTTGTGTGCAGTTCTGCTTGTTCCTAAAGTGAAACATTTGGAATAACTGGGAGTCGTTTTCCCAGGAAACTGGCACTGGAAGTGCAGCCCATTAGGCCTGGTACCAGCTGCAGTGTCAAGGAACAAGGGGCAGAACGAGCTGCCCGTGCCAGCAGCACGGAGCATTTGTCTCCATGTCTGTGCTTCCCCCTCCAAGCTGCTCCAGGCTCGGGGTGTTTGCCAAAGGGATGCAGGAGGGCAGGAGATAGGAGCCTGATGTGGAATTGGAGCCTGGGGAAAGCACCTGGGGGAGTGGGGAGGGCTAAAATCCCACCCAGGCAGGCACTGGGCGTCCCCAGCAAAGCTTCCAGTTCAGGGCTGAGCATCAGAGCTCCAAGAGCCACCAAGGGCCACATCCTCCTCTTCCCCCACATCCAACACTGCTTGGATGGAGCTGGGAATGGGGGACAGGACTTTGTGCAGGGCCAGTTGTTCCCACAGCCCTGCCAGACCCACCATTAGGCTTGCAAAAATCCCATCCCCTACCCCCGGTTCCCTTCCTGGAGCCCACAGGAATCCATTCTCACCCCACTCCCATGGAATTATTTTTGCTTGGAGGCAGATGGGTCCAAAACCCCGCACAGGATTGAAGGGCTGCGGTCACACAGCGAGGTCAAGTGGGAAGGAGCTCATTTTGGGCTGAAACCTCCTTCTCCCAGCCCAGGCACATCCTGCAGCTGCTGCCCCTGCGTGGATGTGGTGAGGATTTCACAGGCTCCTGATGAATAAAGCACCAGTGGCAGATTTTAATGCCATTTTCCAAATATTAATGCCAGATACACCTTTGCAGAACCACAGGCTTAAAGCACGTGTTCATTTGCAGCGTGAATGTTTCAAGGGCCCGGATTTCCCCCTTCCTCTCCCCATCCCACTTGGATTCCTCCCCACAGCTCTGGTGTAATTCCAGGTAATTCCTGGCAATTCCTGGCTGGGTGAGGATCAATAGGAAGGATTCAGCTCCTGCTGACTCCCCAGACCAGTTCAGCTCCTGGTTCTGACAGCAAAGGATGATCTCAGATTAATGGGGAATTTGTCTCATGGAGTTTCTCTCTCTCCCACTCTGGAGGCTCCAGGGGCTGTGGGCACAGGGCAGGGCAGGTGTGGGGAAGCAGGGGAAGGTTTGGGGGCACAGCAGAGGGTCAGGAGCCTGTCAGGGGCAATGATCTCACTTCTACCTGTTCTTGTGGCCCCTCAGCACCTGCAGCTCCCAGAGCTCCCCCGAGGAGCAGCTCCATCCCAGCAGGACTGGGATTCACAGCCCAAAATTCACACCAAAGCCTCTCTGGAAAACCTGCCCTGAGGTGACCTGGGCACCCCAAAACTGGGGAGATTCTGCCTGCTGCCTCAGCTTCTCCATGGAAGTACAAAAGAGAGGGAAAATGGTTTTCTGGACAGAGCCTGGGTGGTTTTGGCTTCCCTACGAGGGCTGGAGGGGACAGGCACTGACCAAAATGTCCTATCCCATAACAATCCTCTTCCACTGGAATTAACAAAAAAAACCAAAAAACCCCACATTTTTAAAAACCCCTTTTTCTAATAAAACAAATGCGCTTATAAAAACTTTCTCTTGTCTCAAACAAGGAAAAAGAAATAAACAGGAGAAAAACATTTCCTTGCCTCGTTTCTCTACATTTTTGGTCACTTCTTTGCCACCCGCTCCCGGATCTGGAAGAAGTGAAGAGAGAAAGGAGAGGAGGTGAGAAAACACGACGGGATGCAGCTCAGCTGTTCCCATTTTGCTTTTCAAATCGGAGCCACCCGGTTTTCACTTGAGGGCTCAGGAATATTTTTAGGAATGGTACAAAATGCAGCCTCATGCCCAGGGAGGGGCTGTCACTGGATTGTCCCGTGGGGCTGGGTGATGTCCCTGGGCACCCCACTGTCCTTTTGGGGTGCTGTGACCCCAGGCAGGCGATGGAGGAGCCCAGCCAAGCCCTGGGCTGAGCTCAGAGGCAGGGAAATCACTCAGATTTCAGCCGAAGAGATCCCTGCCCTGCTCACAGGGGATATTTATTCAATTTGATGAGTAGGAATTCAGCTTTTCCACACTCCAGGCACCCACTGACCTTTCATTGCCTCATTCCCTCCTTCCCCTGCCCTGTTCCCATATCAAACACCGGTGGAGCAGGTTAAGTACTACAAGACAACACCAAGGCACCAGGAAAAGCCCCAAATGCTTTTTTGGGGGGCTGCTCACACCATCCCATCAGCAGGAGGAGGATGGACGATATTCCTGCTCCCCCATGGGATGCCAAGTCCAGCCCCATGCAGGTGAAGGGCTCAGGTAAGGCCGGGCTGGCTGCTGGCAGGTGTTCCCCTGGCAAAGAGGAGGTGGGAGCAGCATCCAAGCACTGGGATCTGCAGGTGCTCACCAGGGACAGTGGCCACTCCTGTGCCCATCGAGAGGGACAGAGGGGCAGGGAAAACAATTGGAGAGGAAGAAGAGGGGGGAAAGAGAAGTGGGGGGAAGAAAAGGAGGGGGAAAAAGGGAGGGGGAAAGAAAGGCAGGGAAAATAATTGGGGAGGAAGAGAAGGAGGGAAAGATAAAAGAAAGGGGAAAGAAAAAGAAAAGGGAAAACAAGCAGGGAGGAATAAAAGGAAGGAAAGAAAGAAGAGCAGGGACAGAAGGGGCCCAGCCATCGCTGTGCTCAGCAGTGCCAGCTGCCAGCAGTTTTCCCAAGAGTGGATGATGCCCGATGCCCAGGATTTATTTGGTGCTCTCCCTGGAGTCTCCCTGTTCATCCCAGCACCCCTCAGCAATCAGGGGCCACAGAGGAGAAGGGTTCTGGCTCTCAAGGCACCAATTCATCCTGGGAGGAACAGGGAGGCAGAGTTGGATGGCTTTTGGAGTGAAAAAGAGACTCAGACGTGGCAGATCAACGAGCTCCCGGGTGAGGGATCCCGGGAGAGACCTGGGGACAAGGAACAGCAGCACATCCACCCTGGCTGGGGTATGGCAAAAAGATCTGCAGAGCCACTGGGGCCTGGGCAGCCAGGCCTGATCCCAGCACAGGGCTCACTTCTGATCAAATGCCCATTTAATCCGTGGATATTTTGCTTAGGCGCGGAATAGCGACCTCAGTGAAAGCCTCTCAACCACAAAGGCTTTAGAGAGCTAAACTGTAAAGATTGGGAATTAAGGGGAATAAATATTAATGGCAGGGCTGGGAAAATCCATCATTTTTCCAGACAATCCTGCCTGTGCTCCTCTGCACGGGGCTGTGGCATTTACGGCTCTCTGGAGCAGGAGCTCCACGTGCTCGGAGGGATCGCGCAGGGATGGAACTGCGGCACGAGCCACGCAGAGGCTGGAGAGAGCCCACATCCCACGGGAGAGGGAAAAGGGAGCCAGGACTGCCCAAGAAAAGGGTTGTTGGGCCAGTATGGGACTCAGTGTGCAGCAAACCCTGCGCCAGTGTCGGTGGCTGCGGGTCAAGCCCGGAGCGGCGCAGCCGGAGCCAGCGCCGTTACATAAAGGGCTGGAGAGCAGCCCGGCCTGGGCTGCATGGGAGAAATGAATCCAATTACAGGATGAAGGGCACAGGGAGAGGATGGACACATTTGGTCTGGAGCAAATCCCTAAAAGGCTTTAAAGCAGGGATGGCAAGAAGAGGACGAAAATGAATCGCGGTGCAGGACACGCAGCCACCACCGAGAGGAGTTGGGGTCTTGGAATGCAGCAGGAGGCAGGAAGGGGGCTCTGCACCTGGCTGAGGGAAAAATATCACCAGGATGTGGCTTCTGTGGGAGTTGGGACACCAGTTAGGCTGTTCCTGGGGATGTTGGAGCGAGGAGCCAGCCCAGCCAGGCACCAGGGAACAGCCCTGCTGGAAAGAGGAAACAAGCAGGCAACCCCCAAATTTCCTCCGTGCTGATTCCCATAAAATTATAACCCAGCTGCCCGTGTCACAGCAGGCTCCAGACTTCCACTGAGAAAACCAAGGGTTTGTATTAGAAAGAGAAAAAAAACCAAATTGACCCAGTTATGACAAAAAGAAGCAGCGCGTTCACGGCGTCACTGTGGAGGCCCATGAGCAGCCGCAGCGAGGCCCTCGGGAGTAGCAGGATTCCACTTCAGATGAGATTTACAAATTAAAAGAGCTGGGTTATTTCTGTGTGCCTGAACCCCCTTTCCTGGCGGCTCAGCCGGGCTCGAGCAGACACTGTAGGCTATGGGGTGGTGCCGTGCACGTGCATTCCTCGGGAATTCGGGAAAAGCCTTTCCTTTGCCTCTCTGACTTTGCAGTCCAGCACCTGCCCCTGGTCAGGCAAAGGAGGAGAGCTGGACACAGATCCCTGACCCCCATCTCCCCTGGTAACTCCTGCCCAACACCTCAGAGAGCCTAAAAACCAGCCCGAAATCCAGACTGGCTCCAGTTTGCAGACGGGAAGATCAGAACGGCGTTTTTGCCATCGCCCCTGGCAGAGCACGACTTGCTCCAGGAGCAGCCCGGGAGCGGTGCCGGAGCTGCCGGGATTTGCCGGCTGTGCCGGCTGCTCCTCGCTGCGGGGCCGGGGGGACTGTCTTGCACACCTGCCCACTCTGCCACAGCCCCGGGTTGTCACCGAGGGAGAAGTGTTGACAGCACCACACGGAGCGGAGCGGGTTCGCAGCTGAGCCGGGATTGCTCAGCTCCTTGGCAGGGAAGTGATGGGGCCCAAAGAGCGCCTGTGTCTCCAAGGAAATCCTACAGCGCTTGGAGAGGCATTACCTGGATCAGCAGTGGGAGGAAAAGGCTGGGAGATGACAGAGCTTGCAAATACCAGGAGAAGAGGTTGGCGTGGGGGAGCTCTCCCCACATCCCAGATGCTTTATGGCTTGGGGGGAGAGCCTGGAGCAGGATGGAGATGGAGAACCTGCATGGAAAACAGGATCTTGGGTCCCTCCTGCTCCAAATTTGTGCATGAGAGACAGGAGACAGACTGCTGTGCACGCTTATTTTTTGGGGCAGAAGCGAGGGCACCTCCCCGTGCACCCCCAGTCCCTGCCCTGGGTGGGTGCCCGGGGCACGGCCACTGAGCCACCAAGCCACCAGCCATGGCCAGGTAATCCCTGCTGGGGGAGGGCCGGCCCAGCGAACCCAATTGTAAATACATCAGTGTCCTCCTTCTCCCTGCCACACGTTTAAATCTATTTGATCCACTCTAATGGATTGATCTACAAGTTTGTGCACACACATCCTGCTTTGGACGGGCGGCTGGCAGCGCCTCGCCCATCACGGCCTGTCAGCTCCGCTCAGCCTCACCTCCAGCGCAGAGCGAATCCAATTACAGGATAAAGAGTTTTCTTCCCCTCCATATGGTCTCTATAACGCTCTGGCTTTATCTTGCCTTAACCCCTTTCCTGGCGAGGGAGCTCACAGCCCGCCCTAAGCAGCTCAGCGCCGCGGCCCTGGGTGGCTGCTATGTGATATGGGAAACGGGGTCTTCCCAGGGCACCCAGCGACACCTTCCTCCCTCTTTTCCTGCCCACTGAGGAGGAATGAGCCCCCACAGGAGGGAGATTCAGGGCAGCACTGGTTACAAAACCAGCCAGAAGCACAGGAGTGAGCTCAGCCTCACAGGCAGCATCGTGCTCACGGCCGGGGTTCACGGGGCTGTGCATCAGCCCAGCACCACGAGCTCAGCACAGATGTTCCCTTCATGACTGATTTGTTGTGCTTTTGCATTTCCCTCCACCTTGCTCTGCCAGGTGTTCCCCAGGTGCCCCTGGGCAAGCAGCTCCTGTGCCTCCTGTGCCCAGCAGGGCTCCAGGAACCCAGCTCTGCCACGTGAGATCTGCCTGTCGCTGATCCCTGTGAACCGAGCGTGTCGGCTCTGTGCAGGCCGGTTATTTGATTATCGTTATCATTCCTTGCTTTACACAGGACATGAAAGCCCAGAGCAGCTCAGGGCCCCCTCACGCCGCGCACGAACAAGCAACAAACGAGAGACACTCTCAGCTCAAAGCGCATGGCAAAGCAGCAAGACCTGCAAGGGGCAAGAAAAGCCTTTTCTTGAGGACAAACACAGAGGCACCAGAGCTCTCCTCCCGCATTAGGCAGGGCCTGGAATTTGCTGTTGTCACAGAGTCAGCGCGGAAAACAACCGGGAGCTCTCCAGGAGAGAGAGCAGCCCATAAACTTTCCCCGCTAAGAGACACCAAATTAAAGCCGTCTCTGCGACAGGGCTGCGGCAGGAGCCCAGGTTGCATTCAGGACACGTCCTGGAGGGACCAGCCACCCTCACCGGTGTCATTTCCCTGCTCTGGGTTTATTCAAGGCCTTGGCCATTGCTCCGGCTGCGCTGACCTGCCCAGAGCTCTAAATCCAGCGGCCTCGGGGCAGTGACCCAAGGGGACATGTCCATGAGGACAGCTGGGAGGGGACAGCCCTCTTACAGAGCACAGGTGACTCAGGCTTACCTGCTCCACAGGCAGCTCCCAAAAAGGGGAAGGGCCTGGTCCAGGTCTCGTTGATGGTCAGTTGACAGTCCTGGTCCAGTTGTCCCTGTGAAAGATGTCTGGGAACCACCCACGAAGCCAAATCTCCTCCACACTCAGCTGCCAGGGTGAGTGGAGAGGATCTGCTGAGCCACGAAAGGTCCCTCTCCCAAAAAGCGCAGCTGAGTGTTCCCCCAGCACCCAGACTCCGCGTCCCTCTTCCCCCCTCACCTTCCTTTGCACCTTGACTCTTTAGGAGAGGGCGGGACACCCCAAAGGGGTGCCAGGAAGGGATGGGAGGTGACAACTTTCCCATGGGATACCCACGTCCACATGCAAAACCTTGGAGAAGCACCAGAGCTTTGGGCTGCTGGTGGCACTGGTGGCGAGGGCAAAGCGTTTTTGAAGGTGGGGCATCAGAGTGAGATATTGGAGCTGGAGAGTCGCCTTCTCCCATGGGAGTTGTGAGGGACACACTGGAACTGAGGTGGATGCGCAGCTGGTTGTGTGGATTAGAATTTCTGGACTCTCCTTTGGTATTCAACTCATTCTGCAACAATGTGCCTGATTTTTGTACATCTGGAGCCTGACCATGGCCAGGAGGGGCAGGAAATTCCTCCAGGGAAAGCTTTGTGAGGTGTAAGGCCATGGCACTCCTCTGCTTTCCACTCATGCCCTCAAGGAAGACCTGGAGCACGAATTTCATGGTGAGATGATTCCAAGAGTCACATCCATCCTGTGGGGAGCCCTGGTCCCGGGGCACCTGAGGCTGGCGTGACCCACTTCCCTGCACCACGTCCTACTTCTGCTCCCGCTGCATCTCCGCAGGCGGATCAGGGATTAGGACACCATCCATCCCAACGCCCCCTTAGCCTTCCGCTCCCGGCCTCCAGCTCGGAGACGCTCCAGGCGTGCAGGAGACCTCATTCATCCCACAGGACAACGGTGACTTTTTCCATGGGCCGTGCCTTGGGGAGGGCAGTGAGGAGGAGGAGGCCCAGCTTACCTCGTTATCCGATCAGCTCCCTTAACGCCCCACATCCCCGGGATTAATGGAAGAGCTTCCCTAAGGCGCCTTAGGCAGGTCCCCTGGAGAAGGAGCACCCATGACCCAGAAGGAGGAAATGGTGAAGAAGAACTTGGATGAGGTGGAGCGTTGGTGCTCCAAGCTGGCACTGGCTCTGCTGGGAAGGGTTTCCCGGGCTCGTGTGTGCTGGGATGGGGATCCCACACTCCGTGCTGAGAGCCTGGGAGAAGCTCCCTTCCCATCCCTCTTGCTCTCGCAGGCTGGGCTGGTCTCTCTGCACTCCCTGGAGGGAGTTCAGGACATCAGCGGTGTCCTTTGCCCCAAGGCACAACCAGGGGTGTGATCAGGTTCGCACAACCAAGAGCCCTGCCCCAAAACGCTACATTTCCCAAAAAATTACCAACTGCATTACCTTTGGGATGGGGAGTGGCTTCCCCTCCTACCTTTGCCCAGCTCCAGGCCCTTGGCTGTGTCAGCAGAGCCTGGATTTTGGATGGGGACACCCAGCAGCCCCCACACTGAGCCAGACACCCGAAACAGAGCCCAGCCAACAGCTCAGACCCACAGAGCTCAGTCCAGTCCTCCCCCAGTGACCTCCTCCCCAAGTGGGGCAGAGCTGGCCACTCCCCAGTCCCCAGGTGGTCTCACGGAATCCTTCAGCCACCCAGGGACACCCCAAACCTGTGACACACCGTGGGCCCCAGCACAGCCCCATTTCCACGGCAGCCACTCCCAAACTCCCCACTGCTCCTCCCACCTTTGCCCCTCTTCCCAAGGGCTCCCCACCCCATCCCTTCCTGCCCCCTTAAACAACATTAAACACTTAATGGCAATTAATACGCTTTAATGCAGGTTTTGGGGCCAACTGGCTGCTTAGAGGGTGCTTAAACCATCAACCCCTCTCAATCCTGTTGCCCTTGTCATACAAAGTTAGCCGAGCCCCTCGTCAGCCTCCCCCCTCCCTCGAGGAGGCCGGAGGGTATAAAACCACCCCGGGGCGCGGCACCGCCAGCCCCCAGCGCGGCGCAGGGCAGGGCACCACCTCCATCCCCTCACCTTTTGCTGCTCCTCGTAATTCATTCATTTTTGTGGATCGGAGGGGAATCCTCTCACTGCGCGTTTTCCGCATTGGGAGGGGGTGGGGCTTCCCTTTTTTTATTAATCAGGGTCAAAACGCAATTCATTGCAGAAAAACCCCTCCGGCAGAGCAGCTCCCGTAGCAAGGGCAGGATGAACGGGACGGAGGGGATCAATTTCTACGTGCCTATGTCCAACAAGACAGGGATAGTGCGGAGCCCCTTCGAGTACCCGCAGTACTACCTGGCCGATCCCTGGAAATACAACCTCGTGTGCTGCTACATGTTCTTCCTCATCTCCACCGGCTTCCCCATCAACTTCCTCACCCTCCTGGTCACCTTCAAGCACAAGAAGCTCCGGCAGCCCCTCAACTACATCCTGGTCAACCTGGCGGTGGCTGACCTGTTCATGGCCTGCTTTGGCTTCACCATCACCTTCTACACCGCCTGGAACGGCTACTTCGTCTTCGGCCCCATGGGCTGTGCCTTGGAGGGATTCTTCGCCACGCTGGGAGGTAAGGGCTGGAAATGGGGGCTTGGGGCTTCTTTCTCCAGGGCTTTGGGAGCCCGGTTCCATCCCTTCGTGGCACTGCTGGGATGTGAAGCATCGTTCCCCCTCATGTGGGGCTCACCCTGCTCTTAAAACTGGGGAGGAAAACAGATTTCTGCGTGTTTGACCTCCTCCATGGCATCGTGGCAGGGAAAGGAAGCCTGGGAAGGGATCCTTGTTTGCAGGATCCAGCCTGGGGTCACCTGGCCCTGCTGGTCACTGGGGTGTCGCACCAAGACCTGCCAGGGATGACCACAGCATGTTCCTGAATCAGCACCAAGCAGCTCGGACCAAGCACAGGCTTGGACTTGATCACCTTAGGGGTCTTTTCCCAACTTTCACAATTCCATGATTATTTCTTTGCCCAAAGGCTTCCCTTTTTGGGGAAATGGAGGGTTTAGAAAGGGAAGAGAAATCCCTCAGGAAGGGAACCGCACGGAAGAGCTCCAGGCAGGGAGAGATGAGAGAGCTCAGAGCTTCTCCAGGAGCAGAAGGAAGGCGAGGAGGATGCAGGGGGGTTCCCAAGCTCCCTAGGGATGGCTCAGCTCTTTCCCAGCTGCACCAAATTTGGGTGCCCTTGGGATTTTCCTCAAGGCATTTCTCAGGGACACAATTACCGCCAACACTTTGCCCTGTGGAAAAACAGGGAAAATTCACTCGGCAGCCAGAACCCACGCAGCCAGCCCTGCCCACGCCACACCTCGTGATGGATCTGACAGCCAACAGTCCTGGTTGGAGAGATCCAGAGCCACCAGGGGGACTTTGCTTTCCTTCCCCTAAACGGGGCCACTTCCCACAATGATGCTGCTCTGAAAATACACATTTTAAAAACATGGATATCCTGCCAAAGGCACAGCTGCATGTCCTGATCCAAGCCAAGGAGCAAAGAAAGGCTTGGTTTTGGGGTCAGAAGACCCCAAAGTCTGCCCCATTCCTGCTCAGCGAGCCTCTTGTACCTCTCAGAGGAGGAGGAGGCTCCTGTTCCCAGGGAAGGAAGCTGGCTGGGAAGCAGCGGCTGTGCGAGCAGCAGGTCCCCAGCGAATCCCAGCACAGGGTGTCGTTATCAGCAGCTTATCACAGCTGGGGGCATTAGCAGGCTTACAGCACCAGCTAAACGCTCCCAAATCCCCTGAAGTTTAATTATCCCTCATAAATACATGTGCACGTTTGCCCACCCACGCAGCCTCCCCTCCCTGGGCCTCCCCCTGATCCAGCGCCAGCGGAAGGCTCGTGAAATGCACATTTAAAGGAATCAACAGGTTTGGAGGCATCTGGCAGCATTGCTGGGAATTGTGCTTCCCCACGCCCAGGTGGGATTCACCCCCCTGATTCTTAATTTATTGAAAACCCCACGGTGATCCCTCCTCTGCTCTGAGCATCCCCTCGGCTCCCAGAGCTTTTGCACGTTTCGGGTGGAGGATTCCCAGTTATTTAGCAGGATGCTGCTTATCCCACGCCGATCCCCAGCTCCCTCTGCTCTCCTCTGGGAGCACCAAGGGAAGGTGGGGCCCAGAGGGGCTCTGACCACTCCGTGGACTCTCCTTCTCCTCCCCGCAGGCCAGGTCGCCCTGTGGTCCCTGGTTGTCCTGGCCGTCGAGCGCTACATCGTCATCTGCAAGCCCATGGGCAACTTCCGCTTCTCTGCCAGCCACGCCGTGATGGGCATCGCTTTCACCTGGATCATGGCCGTTTCCTGCGCCGCCCCGCCACTCTTCGGCTGGTCCAGGTGAGTCTGAGGATCCCCAGCAGCTCCTGCATCCCTCCATCCACGCAGAGAGCAGGTGGCTCCTGGCAGGGAAGCGCTCGGCCTCGGAGGAGGGAAACGAATGCCCCGTTCCCGTGGGAGAGAGGGAGCGTCACAACAAGCTGGCACTGCGCGCTCGAGTGGACCCAAACCACCTGTGCCACCCTTCCAGCATCCCCCATCCTCAGGGAATTCCATCCCTGTTGCCCTCAAGGAGGGTCCCGGAGCAGATCCCAACCTTTCTCCCTTGCCAGGTACATCCCGGAGGGGATGCAGTGCTCCTGTGGGCCCGACTACTACACCCACAACCCCGACTTCCACAACGAGTCCTACGTGCTCTACATGTTCATCATCCACTTCATCATCCCCGTCATCGTCATCTTCTTCTCCTACGGGCGCCTCGTTTGCAAAGTCCGGGAGGTAACGGCCGGAGGGGACCAAGGGGGGCAGGGCAGGCAGCTCGGGCAGGCAGCTCGGGCAGGCAGCTCGGGCAGGATGGGGGACGTGGGCCAGGGGTGGAAAGCTGCCCCTCACCACCCTCTCTGTCCACAGGCAGCTGCCCAGCAGCAGGAATCGGCCACGACCCAGAAGGCGGAGAAGGAGGTGACGCGGATGGTGATCCTCATGGTGCTGGGCTTCATGATGGCCTGGACGCCCTACGCCGTGGTGGCGTTCTGGATCTTCACCAACAAGGGCGCCGACTTCACGGCCACGCTGATGGCAGTGCCTGCCTTCTTCTCCAAGAGCTCCTCCCTCTACAACCCCATCATCTACGTGCTCATGAACAAACAGGTGAGATGTCCCGGGGCTGAGCAGCACATCTGGGGGCTCCTGGGGCACATTGCTCCTTCCCAGAAGGGGTTGGATCTCAGTCCATCCAGGGACTCCTGGTCCTGCAGCACATCCCTACTGGCCCCCCAGTGCCACCATTCTCATTTCTCTCCCTCCCCAGTTCCGTAACTGCATGATCACCACAATCTGCTGCGGCAAGAACCCCTTTGGGGATGAAGACACCTCCTCCACCGCATCCCAGAGCAAGACCGAGGTCTCCTCTGTCTCGTCCAGCCAAGTATCACCTGCATAGACCATGGACAGTTTGAACTGGGGTGACCTGCCGAGCTCAGGGACCCAGACAGACGCCCCACAGCCACTCCCTCGTGCCCCGGCCCCATCCCCTGCAGGAGAATTTAGCTGTGCCCGTCCTGCCGTAGCATCCCCCGCGCAGACCCCACCCCACACATCCACAGGGACCCACACGTGGCACTCTGAGCTCTGCCACTCTGAGCCCGGGGAGCCCAGGGCCCTGCCCCAGCTCCCAGGAGCACGTCACCTCTGGGGGACTGTCCCTACCTGTCCCCATTGGGTTCAAACAGCAGCAGTCAGTGGGGACCCCCAAACCTTTTCCTGCCTGAGCCCCACTCCCCACCAGCATCGCCCTTCCCTGGGCTCCAGGGGCTGGCTCAGGAGCATCCAGCCCTCTTTTGCAAAAATCTGAATATTCTGGCAAAGCCCCAGGAGCAGGACCCTGTGGCCGGGGTGGCCCCACCTGCCCCTCACCAGGGCACGAGCCCAGGGCTCTCCGGAGCCGCGCTCCCGCCCAGGGATTCCCAGCAGGAATCGATTCCCACAGTCTCTATAAATCAACATAACAAACGGAGCCACAAGCGGGCTCCGCTTCCAGCCCGACTCCCTCTATCCCCAAGACAACACTGTAGATATATTTTTTTGTCTTGGAACCTGTAAATATTTGCTCATGTCCTTTGAAGTCTCTATCCCTCTCAGCCCTTTCCTTTCTCCTCCTCTTCCCGATTCCGAGGCAGGGAAATCCCCTTCCACCTCTGCTCTGGCTGGACAGGCACAGCCAACCTTGGAGGGTGGGGCCGGGACCGGAGCGCTTTCCTGTACATATTTTATAAATAAATAATCTCGTGTCAGCACAAGGACGTCTGCAGTCAAGGAGTAGGGATTAAAAAAATAAGAAATAAACAGAAGCAGCACAGAGAAAAACACAGATGCTCAGTCCTTGTCCTTTCTCTTGGGCTCTGGGGACAAGATGTTGGTGGCCAGCTGGGGGAACACGAAGCTGCTCTTGGAGACACAAGCCTGGAGCTGTCCCAAAAGCCGTGGGAAGGGGGATCTGTGCGTGACACCATCCCCACAAGGTGACAGCCCCATCAGCTGGAGCGCCAAAGGTGTTTAGAGGCAAAAAGAGACAGAGAGGGCACAGCCCTCACTGCCCGGCCGCTGGTTTCTCTTTAATATTTAAGGTTTCCCCGTGTAGCCTTAAATGAAGCTTCATCTGAGAGCTTCTCAGGGAGTTCGAGTTCCCCTTCCTGCAGGGCCCTTCCAGGCAGCATCGTGATGGAATTGGCAGAGTCAGGGAAAAATTTTTCCCTGTGTCAGGGAATTCGTTCTGGAGTGGCTGGAGAGCGATCCCGGTGCCATCGCTGCCAGAACCTCACCCTCCTCCCCTCCCTTCTCAGCTCACACCTGCCCTCTCCGGTGTTTTTCCTCCTTTTTGGGTCCAAAGCAACCAAAACCAGCGGGAAGCCCCTGGGATGGGAACACAGGGATAGGAACCACCTTTTGCCCCAAGGCAGCAGGGCCTGGGGAGGGGGAAGGGGGCAGCCCCAGGCCCGGCTTTCTGGGCACCCTCCTGTCTCTGCACCCACCCAAATTCGGGGTTCCCAGCCAGGACTGCCCCGGAGCAGCTCCCACACCTGTGCTGAATAATTCATGGCCACTCTGCCCATCCCGGGAGCCTCTTTTCCTTCCCCACAAAGCCCCGAGCCCGTTTCCTTTAGTTCCTTTAGGGGCACTGGGGCTGTTTCATGGCGAGCAACCGAACGTGTGGAGGAGCCCTCGGCATCCCTTACCTCCCCCCGGACTCCGGACTAAAAAGTGTTCCAGGAACAGAGCCCTGGGCCCCCTGAACGGGCCTGGCCGTCTATCCCCCATGTTTGGGATTGTTTTTAAATGCTGCAGCTCTAGCCCGGGGCTGCTGCCTGTGGCTGAGGCGCAGCGATGCTGGGAGGACCCCCAGGGAATCCACCAGGAATCCACAGGGAATCCACCAGGAATCCACACGTCCCTGGGTGAGGATAAGAGCAGTCTGTGATCCCTGACAGGGAATTCTGGGGAGCCTGCGGGTGGGCTGAGGCTTTGCAGCCGAATTCCCATGGGCAGGAGAGGCAGGGAGCAGAGTCCAGCCCCGTGGTGCTGCGGCAGATTCCGGCAGCGATTCCAGCAGCAATTCCAGCAGCGATTCCTCCTGGCTGTTCCCACCTGCACTGCCCATCCAGCTGCTCTCCAGATGTGCCACTGCCCACACCACCATGGAGAATTGACCCCAGCAGAACAGTTTTACCTCCATGGTGCATCTGTCCCGCTGCAAGGGACATTCCCAAGGTGGATCCTGCCTGGAGTGTGCCCGGGATGGAGTGAAGAGGGGATGGAGGTGTCCAAGGAACGCCTGGATGTGGCACTCAGTGCTGTGGGCTGGTGACAAGGTGGGGATCAGCCACAGGTTGGACTCGGTGATCCTGGAGGGCTTTTCCAGCCTCAGGGATTCTGGGATCCTGTCGCTGTCAGCAGTGCAGGCAGGTTGGGCTCATCCATGGTGCAAAGGAGCTGCTGTGTCTGGAAGCTTCGATGGGAGTAGAAAAATAAACCTGTCCTGAGAGAGGGACCCCTCTGCAGCAGCCACTGAGGATGATGATGGAACTCATTCCCCTTGACCAAATCCCTAAAAAGCCCCAAAATATCCAAGCTCAGAACTGATTTCTTCAAACCATGGGGGCAGGGGAGGAGCAGCCACCAGACAACCAAAAATCCAAACCTCACCCAGCCCAACAGACCCAACCTTTCCATGGCACAAAGCATCTCCTTCTTTTCCATGGATGTATCCGGACACTGCATTTGCAACCAGCAGGGCCCATCCAGGCACCACCCCCCCAGAGCAGGCACCACCACCTGCTCCAGCACCGCTGGCCTGGCCCTGCTGCCACCAAAATTCAGATGCAAGCTGAGGAAAGCAGCCAGACTTATCCAGGGAACTGAGACAGCTGGAATCTGGGGCCCAAAGGGCACTTCAGTGTCTGACTCCCATCCATCCTTCTGCAGCTGGGATCGTTCCTCCTCATCCCAGCACTGCCGTCAGCTGGTTTAGGAAAAGTGCAGTAATTGGCTCAATTCATTTTAAATCAGTTCTCGTTTGTGCAAGCAGCACTCGGGGAAAAGCGGCTCGGAGTTAATAACATCCTGATTTGGAGCATCCGCAGGGATGAGGAGGGGAGTCTCAGTGAGGAGCTGCTCTTGGTCTTTGCCCCATAGCCCTGGGCACAGACAGAACCCCCAAAAAAGGGGCAAACCAGGGTCCTGGCCCAGTGCTGTTCCCCACAATCCTCATCCTGCCCAGGGCTGACCCCTCCAGGCTGGAATGGCACTGCCTGGATTTCTCCCAGGACATTTTTATCCCATCAGTGTAGAAGGAGCAGCTCCGTGCCAGAGGGTCTGGCTCTGCCCATTTGTCTCTGCCAAAGGAAAAACATCTCCTTGTCCAGCCACTCCAGCAGCTCTGGGAACAAGATTAAAACCCTCAAACACTCCCCCCTTCCCTCTGTGCCATCACACACAGCGCTGGAGGGGCCAAATCCCTCTCTGGGGTGCCCAGATGCTCATACCAGGGGGAAAAGCTGCTCCTTAAGGGAAAAACTGCTGGAATTACATCTTGGGAGAGGCCAGGATTTCCCCTGACAGGGCCAGGGGGACCCTGCACAGCCCCAGCAGCCCAGAGAGACCCAGGCAGAATTTGCCTCCCACCCAGGAGGGTGCGCAAGCCCCCACGTTTGTGTCACATCCCCAGCCCGAATCCATCACGGCCGCCTGTGTCACGTTAGCAGCAATAAAAGGATTCAAACAGCAATTCCTTACTTTTATGAACAAATGGCCCTGGCTGGATGATTCAGGCAGCATTCAATTCCCAGCCAGAAAGTGTCAGCAAAAATCCCGGCCCCTCGCATGTAGGTGGATAACTGCAAATGAAAGGAGGGAATTATTAGCACTTAATGCTCCGTGGGTTTGCACTCCCCGGTGCTCCTCTCTGGGAGATGCCAAACACTCCGGTGCTCCAACAGCTGGGGGGCCCTGCCAAGGGGGGCTGCAGGGATTGGGGTGATGCCTTTGGGCACTGGGGTCGTCCTCATCCCACTGCCAGGGCCCTGCTCCAGTTCAGCCCCTCTAGAGCCCTTTTCTCCTCCAGACTTTCCCTTCCAGAACCCCTTTTCTCCTTCAGCCTGTCCTTTCCAGAGTCTCTTTTCTTCTCCAGCCTGTTCCATCCAGAGCCCCTTCCTCCTCCAACCCATCTCCTCCAGAGCCCCTTTTCTCCTCCATCCCATCCCATCCCATCCCATCCCAAACCCCTTTTCTCCTCCAGCCTCTCCCCTTCAGAGCCCCTTTTCTCCTCCATCCCATCCCATCCCAAACCCCTTTTCTCCTCCAGCCCATCCCCTCCAGAGCCCCTTTTCTCCCCCCACGCCCCCTCTTCCATCTCCTCCTCTCCCATCTCCCCCTCCCCACCCTCCCACTCTCAGCTCGCTGCCAACACCACAGGAGCCTCAGGGACCCCAGCCCCTTGGTGGGACAATCCCCCCAGCTCCAGAGGGATCCAGGGAGGCTTCCCCATGCCCCTGGGGCTGCTCCTGGCCGTGGAGAAGCACGCTCCAGCCTCCTCCAGACTCTCCATTTCTCCTTCACCCAGGCTGCCCATATTTTTCTTGTTCATCAGACTGACAAATGGGCAGAAAACAGACTCCTGGCGATTTCCTGCATAGGCTGCCCACTCCTCCTCTCCCCTCGGTGATGACTGAGAGCTGAAAAAGCAGGAATAGCATATGAATTCCCTCCCTGCTTTAATAAATACCTCTATTACCTTGTGCTTTCCCCCAGCTCACTGTGCAGCTCCTGCTGCCCGCCAGGCAGACGTGATAAACCAAAACTCGCATTTCTGCAGGGAATCAGCAGCAGGGCTCAGGCAGGCTGGCAGCAGCAAGGGAGGGGTGGACCTCCCACCTCGGGGGTCTGGCTGCAGCTTTGCGTCATCCCACGGGGAGATAAATTAATTCATTTATTACTGAAGGGAGGCTGGAGTTTGTCTGGGCCCTTTTTGGACGCCTTGTCCTGGTCCCGGCTGGAGGAGGGGTCCCACCATTCCCAGGGGCTTGTCCCAGACACCTCTCTGCCCCTCAGGGTGAGCCTGGGGTCTCCTGGAGGAAGGGAATAAGGACAAACCCTGCTAAAATCTCACCCAGAGGGTGCAGGGGGAGCAGAAGTGTGGAGGGAAAGCTGTGACAGCGGTGATCTGTGCTCTGGGCAGAGCCCCATGCTGGATTTCTCCTCCCTGGGCCTCCTTCTGATCCCAATCCCTTCCTGGGGCTCTCAGGACACCCAGGACAGGACGTGTCACTGTCCCTTGACCAGCAGAGCCCTGAGAAGC
>NW_024582078.1:1771717-1778489 GCF_017639235.1 Corvus kubaryi | reverse complement strand
AAGCTGTAATTCTGCCCTGACTGGCACTGCCAGGGTCTCCCTTTGGCTTCCTCCCCAGGAAGGACAGATCCAACCCTTCCTGCCCCCCCTCCCCCAGCCCTAAATAAGCCCTTTAAATTAACCAGAGCCGCCGCACCTCTCCGGGCACATTGGAATGATTTAGCACCGCGGGATCAGCGATGTTTAACACTTACACAGCACTTTCCATCTCCAAAACACACCACACATCCTCATTTATCTTAAAGATGGAAAGGCCTTATTAAATTATCAAGCCCGGGTTCTCCCCACCAGCTGTGGGAATCCGAGCTGCTGCAATAAGCCCCAGCCACCTCACTGGGAGCCCGGCTGGGGAGCTGCATCCCAGGGATCAGATGTGCACCTGGGCCACCTCACAGACCCTCCTGGGTGTCCCGACCCTCCTGGCCCCACTCCACCCTCCTCCAGTCCTGCACCTCCCAGTTCCTCCTTTGTTTCTCTGTGATTTCCCCTCTCCCACTCCTGCCTCTCTCTATTAAATGCGATTCCGGTGTTATAAACCCATGACTCCACCTGAATGCTAAGAGGCCCCTGGAAAGGAGCAGCCACCCTTCTACCTGCCTGCGAAATAGGAGATGAAAAAAGGGAGAGATGGAGCAGGAGTGGGAGAGGGAGAGGAAGGAATCTTTATCAAGGCACAAATAGGATTACTCCCTGTGACAATCTGCTTTGTGCTCCGTTCCGAGGGGCTCTGATCTGCTCGTTGGGGATCTGTGACTGGAGCCGGTGCATGAGACTCCATTAAAATTCTGCTCAGCAGGTGAAGCGCTCGCCTGGCAATCACTCACCCTGGGGGGAGCAGGGGGGCTGCTCCAGCCCAATCCCACCTCTTCCCTGCAGGATGGACACGCGCTTGGGATGGAGGCAGTGTCCACCGCATGCCCACGAGGGCACAGGCAGCAGCAGTGCCCACATCAAAGGTGATTTGGGGGCAAGGATGCACCCCATCCCTTCCAGAGGGTCCTTTCCCAATGATTTTCCCTCTGCCGAGCGTTTTGGTTTAACCTCTTCTGCAGGGCACTGGCGATGGAGACTTCCCAGTTTTTCCCATGCCATCGCCATCCCATCCAAGCTCCGACAGCCTGGGATTAACCCCTGGCCTGCCCATCCTGCTCCAGCCTCAGCTGGAAAATAAAGCCCAGAAAATACCTGTTGATCCACAGGCTACGGACTGGAAACTGTGTTTTAATAAACAAAAGGAAAGGGATTTTTTCTCTCGCTCCTCTGCCTTGGATGAAAGTGAAAATAAAATACCAGTTCCCAAATGACCATTTCATAGATTTCTTCTGCCTTTTCTCCCCTCTGCCTTTTTGATAGCCCAACTCCTGGCACCAGCTATTTTCTGAGATAAAAGACAAAAGTCCTTTTAGGTACATAAAAGCAAAACGCAGGCAGAGAATTCAAGGTTCTTAGAAAGAAGGATGCAGTGGGAAGAGGGAGCTGGAAACATATCTCAGCTGCGTATTTGGGCACTGGTGGTCCCTTGTCTGGCTCATCTCCAGCCTGGGACACTGTGTTGAGGAGAAATCAGCGGGACCAGCTCTCCGGCACCCCAAGAGTTCCTTGTCCCACCAAGAGTGGGGAGTGATCCCAGGGCCAGGGGGCAAAACCCCCTTCCTCCTCTTGTTTTGAACCAAAAACCATCACCCAGAAGCACCCTCAGCCTACAGAAACATCCCTTGGGGTAAAAGAGATGGTGGGAGTGGGGGTTGAGGGTCTCATCCTGCTCCCCCAGGGGCAATGGACTCCAAATGCACTGGAAAAGCTGGATTTGGTACCCATCATTATCACCCATCGTTAATGAGGCTCAGGAGCTGCTGTGGTGTTTTCTCCACCGGTGGGAGACAGAATCCCCCCAAACTGGGAAGAATTAGGCAAAGGCGGCGATTTCAGCACATCCCAAACCAGACTTAAACCATCAACGTCAACATCAGCCTGAGCAGGCAGGAAGGAAGAACCAAAAACCAACCAAAAACCAACCAAAAACCCCAAAACCACTGCAAAGCCAGAGCTGGGCACACTGGTCAGGAGCACCCCATGAGCAGGGGCTCCTGCACCGAGACCCCCAATGCCACAAACAGGGTCAGGAGCAGCTAATTCCCTCCCCATAATTATTAATTTCATGCATATCTTATGCAAACCCCTGGTTCGCCGACAAGATGGAATTGATTTAATTAGAATTTCCATCATCGAGCCATTTGGATGGCAGCTTTTAATTAGGGAGAGCGTAAAGCACCGCAGGGCCTGGAGCAGCGAGGGGCTGAGCGGGGCTGCTCGGAACTCGGCGTCGGGATGGAACAAGCCGCAGCCCCGTCCTGCTGCCCCTTCCCTGGGCACGGGGTCAGGCCCAGGATCCTGCCCTCAGCACCTCCTTGGAGAGGGAAAAGGCAGAGATAAAACTCTGGGAAACACAGCAGGTGCAGGAGGATGCTGTCCATGATCCCTGCCGGACCTGCCACCACCCATCCCGCGCCTCCTCAGCAAGCCGTGCCCAGGGACCCCTCACAGCTGGGGGCAGCCCAGGGGAGCCAGGCAGCTGCAATTTGTTTCAATAAGCCCAATGAAGAGCAAGGAAATGAAGTGGCAGCAGCGGGGGATTAATCAGAGCCTCCCCCGGCCGGCTGCCACCTTCCCACTCGGTGAAGGTTATTCACCCGCTAAGTGGGGACGCGTGTCCTGAATCGCTCCATCCCGCTGCCCCCACAGCCTCAGGGCACCCTGACACGAGCCGGGGGGCTCAGCACTGCCCGGGGGGCTCAGCACTGCCCGAGGGGCTCAGCACTGCCCGGGGGGCTCAGCACCCAGCTCTGCACCCGCCAGCCCCAGGCAGCGCAGCCTCGTGGGCCTGCAGGTGCCGAGTGCCCGGCTGCAGCACGGGCAGCGCCGTCCTCAGGTGAATTATTCATGTTGTACCACAGCCCTGCGCTGCGGAGAGAGCGGCTACCACGGAGGAAACTATCACCTCAAAGTGCCTGGCACGTGTCAAGCCCATCCTCTGGCTGCTCACCTCACGCTGAGCACTTGGGCTCCATCTTGTCACAGGTCTTTATGGATGGGGGCGAAAAACACACCTCAGACCCCAGTGCAGCTTTTTGGGGATCACACTTGAAGGAGAAGGGCCTGGTTTCCTTGGCACCATCACCACCGTGGTGGTTCAGGAGCCAGTGGGTAGAGCTGGGGCTGGAGAGGCAGCAGCAAGGGGTGGGAAGGAGCTGGAACGTGCCAGAGCACTCTGGCAGTGACGGCAGAGAGATGCTATCGCACAGAGCCGGGAGCACAGATTTGGGGAGAGGAATTTCTGCAGGCAGAGCGACGAGGAGTGATGAAACTGGCTTGGACACAGGATGCCACATCTGCAAGTGGTTCCACTGATGTACAGCTTTAATTAGGAGGCGGCAGCTAACGAAGGACCCGTTATTTATTTATGTAGTGCAGGAGCAACAAAAGCCCTGGCAGGGAGAAGCAAAGCCGGCCTGGCGGGGAGGGCTGGGGGCTGTGCAGGGGGCGGAGCAGGGATGGAGCAAGGACACGTGCACAGGAGGGAGTGTGGGATGGGACAAGGGACCACAGCAGGGAGAGCATCATTTTGAGACAGGGAACAGCCACCCCCACTGTGCACACGGTCACAGGAGAGACAGGGAAAATCTGGGGGGGCTGCTGTGCCCCCATCCCAGGCAGGGCTCTGCAGGGCTTGTGTGGATTCCTCGCCTTGGTGGACTCTAATTCATTCCATGCCACTCGCTGGATATGCTGGAGCCCTCCCCAAGAACCACTTGAGCCCTTCAGGAAGCAGAGCACTCAGAGGGCACTTGGAACACCCCACAGGGAGGGTCCCCCTGTTCCAGCTCCCAGCACTTTCCACCAGCATCCCCGTGCTGGGGGAGCACCGAGGGGGACAGGAGTGACACGGCAACACGGGGCCAAGCGGGAGCAGAGCTCCAGCAAGTGCCATGCCCCAAGGAATGGGCAGAGGCAGCTGCCTGTGCCCGAGGCAGCCAACGCTTTGCTGAACCTCGGAGCAGAGTCACCCATGCTTAAAGGTCAGTGGCGGCGTGAAATGGAAGTCACCTTATTCTCATTTTAAGCATGTCTGTGCCATAAAAGCAGTGTTTGAGTAACAAAGAGCAGCAGCAGCACTCGGGTCGTGGAGGGGGGAAGAGGCTCCACAACCCCCAAACCCCCAGCCCCTGCCTGCTGCAGGAATGGCTGTGCCCAGACAGGTGGGACGAGACCCCAGGCCCATGGGAATGGTGTCCCTGTGCTGGGGACCTCTGAGGAGGGCACCAACTCCCACACTGGGATCCACTGCTGTCTGGAAAAGGCTGAGATTTTCCTTATTCTCCTCTCCCAAGGGATTTTGAGGTCTCCATCCTCCACGTGCATTTCCTCCCTGCCCCGTTGGGCTGGGATCAGCTCTGGGTTAAAACTTCTGGGGCTCAGGATGCACCACCAGCAGCACCAGAGCCTGGCTGCTCAGCTGGGGCAGGGCTGCACCTGAGCTCAGTGACATCCTCCTGTACAGGTCACAGCTCTTTGCCCAAGGACCAAAACTGGAGGAGAAGGGTGAGGGGGAAAAAAGAACCTAGAAAGGCTGTACTTGCCCCCAGCTCCTCTGACTGTCACTCTTCTGCCTCCTTCCCCACTGCCAGCCTCCCTCCTCCTCTCCAGAGCAAGTATTCAATCTTTTTGTCTCGGCAAATAGCTTTTAAGTTCCTCCCACTCCCTCTAATTTATATTATTTTAATTATTGAATAGCCCTCTCACTCATCGCCTGGAACATTAGCACGTTTTTTTTAAAAAAAAAGGGACCCAGCAAAATCAAACTCCATCAGCGATCTGGTTTTTCCGTCTCCACTAACAGCTTCCAGCCCTCCCAGGAGGGCACCCAGCTCTCAGCATGCTGGGCTGGCAGAGGAAGAGGGAGGGGGAAGAGAGAGAAGGAAACAGCACCAATCCTGCAGAACACAGGGGTTTCAGGGTGCTGGGAGAAGGCTGAGATGGGACTGGGGTCCCCATTGCTACTGGAAGTGCAGAATATTCACATTTGTCCCTCATTTCTGCAGAAGGGCCCTTGTTCACACACTCTGCAGCCCAGGGATGTGGCTGGGGATAAATAAACGTACAGCAAGGAGGAAAGGAATTACCAACTCCTCGGCATTCCTGCAGCTGGCACGGAGCAGGAGAGAGAGCCCTACTCATCCCACCACAGCCCGAGCACCCCTGGGGCTGGTGGCACAGGACAAGTGTCCCCAGCCTGGCTGATGTCCCCCAGGCTGGAGCAGAGCAATCTCAGCTGTCCCCTGCCATCGGCCATCGCTGCCTCCAGCCCTGTGGCTGCCCAGTCCTCTGGCTCAGGTGGGACCTGACATTTTGGGGTATGACCCACACCCCTGATGGAGCATCCCCCATAACCGGTACCAAACCCGCCCTCAGCCCAGCTCCCCATCCAGCCCCCGCCACGGGGCGGGAGCACCAGCTCCACGAAGCCGGGGGAGATGAGACAAAAGTCCTCCTGCTCCGAGTGTCGTCACTGGAGGGGGATGGAGGAAGGGATCCCCGGGGACGTGGGGGAGGCAGGAGAAGCATTTTAACAACACCGGCTCTGCCTCCCCCCAGCTGCGGAGGAAGAGACACTTGTGGAGAAACGCTGCCAAAGCACCCGCGGGGGTTTTGCCAAGGGGTTCTCTTCACCTGGCCAAGCCCTACCTTGAAGAGCCGCAGGATGTTGGCCACCATGATGGACACGGAGCTGCCCGAGGCGCCAATGACGCCGACCACCCGCTCTGGCTTGGTGATGATGGGGGGTCCCCCACTGACACAGCGCACCTCGGTGCTGTCCTTCTCGATGAGGGCCTGCACGAAGGTCAGCGACTGCTCCAGGGCGTGCGTGTCCCGCGAGCACGTGTCCAGGATGCGGGCACCCAGCGTGATGTTGGGCAGCAGGTCGGGGTCGTTGTTGATGCGGTCCAGGGCGAAGAGCATGGCCTCCAGGCGATGGATGCCCTTCTCCTTCTTCAGCTCCCCGCAGGCTTTGCCCTCGGCGCCCCGGCCATGCACGGGGAAGAGCCCCCCGAGCGTGATGTCCCCGTCGATGCGGATGGAGTTCATGTGCGGGTAGCCCTGGCCTTTGGGCTTGGCGGCACCCCCGGGCGCCCACCCCCAGCTGCAGGCACTCAGGAGGAGGCAGAAGGACAAACGCTCCATGCAAAAGTGACCCCCACTCATCGCCAACGCCGTGCTGGGGCAGAGCTCGGGCCGGGAACGCGGCGGTCAGGGGGCCGGGCTGGGCCAGGCGGGCAGCATGGCTCTGGAGGGATCGCGCTCCGGCACCATCAGCAGCTCCCGACGGCGCTGCCGGCCCCAGAGGAGTGGAGGGAGGTTGGGATGCAGGAGGGTGCCGGGGTCTGCATGGCTACACCAGGGAGGAGAGACAGCGGCAGAGACACGAGCCCACGCAAAGCTTTGGGTCCTTCCTCTGGAGACCTTGGAGGGACAGGGGAAAAGAGGAGAGAGAAAATTAGGCAGGAGCAGGAAGAAGACATTGGCTATTCCAGGCTTTCATCAGGGAGCTGGCGGAAATTAGCACCGGGGGTTATTGCAAAAAATAGATTTGGGATTTGCTGCATCTTTGATTCACCCCAGGGGTTTTGGCTTAGCCCAAATCGCATCTGGGCAGAGGGGCTGGTCAGGGCCTTGTGGACACTGCCCCACAGAACAGGACAGGTCAGTGACCAGC
>NW_024582078.1:1766500-1771617 GCF_017639235.1 Corvus kubaryi | reverse complement strand
CCCCCCCCCCCCCCCCCCCCCCCCCCCCGGAACTCTGTCCCGACCTGTCCCCTCTTAAGGGAACTGCGAGGTTGGGACAAGTCCCAAGACAGTGCTCAGAGTGGGGCAAACCCCACACACACCCCTAGCCCGGTCACTGCCTATCTTAGAGCATCCCTCCTCTTTCCCAACGGGTTTTGAGCCCCACAAACTGAGCTCTGCATCCTCAGAGAGAGCCAGGCACTGCCAAAACCCAGCATTCCGGATCCGAGTCACAACCCAAAGCACCGCGCTCCTGCCGCTCTCCCTTCAGGCCACTGATTCCTGAACCAGTAGCTGCTTCCATTATCGACGGCTTCCAGCAGCAAATATCGACAGCACCTGAGCTGCCCCTGCCCCAGCAGCACAATCCCTGCCTCAGTTTCCCTCCGAGACAGGTTCCCCCTCGTGCCTATCCCCGCCATTGTTCACACAGCAGCTGCTGATGGATGCTGAGGGCAGCGCATGATTAATGCAGGCACCAACAGCAGCATGGAGCCGAGCAGGAAAATGCATTCCCCAGGCAGGACGGGCTGCAAGAGTGAGACCAAGGAAACAGCTTAAATTCATCTCAGCTCAAGCCCAGAGCTGGCACCCAAGCCCACGGACAGACGTGGATGGTTCTGTTCTGCCGGACAGAACCTCACCAGCCCCTGGGTTGCTCCCACTCCACAGCCATCCCAGCCAGGAGGACCCTGGCTTCAACTCACCTCCATAAATTATGCACCTCCCTGCCCAATGCAGCTGCTTGAAGGCCCATCTCCAAAGCGATTCTGACAGCCGGGGCTTTTAAGGAACCAGAATCACCTGAGCTCTGTGCTTCCAAAGGCTGGGAATGCTGTAGCACATCACCAGCCCCAGCCTGCCAGGAGAGCCCCTTGGAGCGTGGCTCTGCTCGGATGGGGATCAGGGACACGGATCAGCCCTCTGCGTGGTCCTGTCCCCTCTGCAGGTACCACCCCACGCATCACCAGTGGGCATGGAGCAGGGGAATGTGGCTCCTGGCGTGGCCTGGGAGCGGGTCAGGCTCTGCCCGTGCTGGGGAGGAGGAGGATGGGGAGGCGAAGGGATGCTCAGACACCACAGCCGCCTTGGCAGCCCCACACCAGCTGAAAGCAGGTCACTTCTCCCACCCTCATCCCTGGAGCTGCAACATTTCTGCCCATCAAAGGTGGGATGCCCACACCACGGACCCACTCCCCGGAAAACCCTCAGAGCCCACGGCAGCTCCCGCAGAGCTGGCAGTGCCCCCAGAGCCCACTGCCTTTCCCTTTCTTCTTTTAAGCTTTTTCCCTCTCTGTTCTCTCCCCTTTGTGGCTCCTTTGATCATATAATCTGAATGAACTGAAGGTAAAAATATCACGGCAGGCAAGAAGAAAGCGCAAATAACAGGGAGAGGAGGAGGGAGCTTGTTCGGATCCCTCACAGAATCATTGGGGGAGATGGAGCTGGAGTTACCCACTGAGCCCCTGCTGCAAACGGCCCAGGAAGGGGTGACAGATGAGCACCCCTGTTCCCTCCACCTGCCTCCAGCAGCCCCTCAGCCACACACAAGTCACTGCTTCCACACAGCCCAGACCTTGCTTCCACCATGCCCGAGCCTCCCCAAAGCAGCTGCTCCACCGGGGGCACATCTGGAAGGAGATGCACATCTGGAAGAAGACACCTGCCTGCAGCAGGTACTCATGGAGCAGAGAACAGCCTTACCTACACGCTCCGGGCAGCAAGGGGCCAGAGCTGCCCTCCTGCCCCACCTGCACGGCTCCACAGGGGCACCCCGAGGGTGGGAATAACAGGGTGGGACCATCACTCAGCGTGGTGCTTATCCCAGCCCCAAAGGAAGGAGCAATTCTGCTTCTCCAACTTCCACCAGTGAGGACGGAGCCTTCCCATCGCCCTCATCCCGGCTATGCCGCAGCCTGATCCGGGTCTGGGAAGTGGCGCAAATACCAACCAAACCGAGAAGATCTCCAGAGCCCGGCCGTGGGTCATCCCCTGCCCGAGCCAGGGTGGGCTGAGCAGCGCCAGGGCGGAGGGAGCCGGTGCCGGGTGCTGTGGGTGCTGCTGCCCCGGGACACGCAGAGCCCCGCGGGTCCCGGCACCCCGGACATGGGCCCGGGCAGCACGGTGGCATCCTGCCCCCCTCTAGTGGTGGTCACCGGGCCACCGGCATCGCCAGCCACGGAGGGCCCTGGAAGGAGCAGGGGAGGGCTCAGCTGGGCAGGCCAGCCCCTCTTGGGGCGACTTGGTCCAGTGGAAGATGTCCCTGCCCATGGCAGGGGCTGGGACTGAATGAGCTTTAAGGTCCCTTCCAACCCGAACCATTCTGTGATTCCATGAAATGAAACTCTGATTAAAAATTCCCCCACATCCCAGAGATCTCCTGCTGCAAAAGCCTCTCCAGTGCCTGGGGGAGGAACCGGCCATCCCAGGCATCACCTCTGCGGCTCCTTCCCGCAGCTCCTCCTGCACGACCCCGCAAGCACTGCCCAGGCTGGACTGTGGTGGGACACGCTCCAGACAGACTCCTCTCCGAGCAGACCCCGCTCCCCAGAGCTCTGCCTGCAGCAGGATCCATCATCTCCCAGTTCAGAGCCAGGGCATTTTCTGGGGCTCGTTAAACCCAGCAGAGGCTGAGCTGGTTATACAGCCCAGGAGATGCAGGAATAATCAGCCAAGAGCACCCAGCACTCACCTGCACGTCCCCATCCCCAGTGCCAAAGAGCCCAGCACCACCAGCACCAGAGACTCCAGCCCAGCCCTGGCACTGGGAGGGCTATGCCAGCTTAAGCCACACTGGATCCTACCAGCTCCAAAGCATCTTTTTGAAAATCAAGGCTATTTCTTTCCCCACCTGCTCTTCCTCCAGCCAGCAGGCAGCACAATATCCCAATTAGTGTACACTCACTTCCCGCTTGCAAGCAGCTACAGGGAACTTCGCTTGGCTCCTGGTCTTTTTAATTACAAAAGCTCCATGAAGTAGAGCAGAATTGAGATGTGGACAGAGGGAGGGGACGCCAGGTTAAGTTCTCTCCCGACAGGCAAAACCTTAAGTATTCAGGTCCAGTACCCCAGCGTTCGCTCGGAGAAGCAAGGCCACGGCTCAGCAGGCAGCAGTGAGCAGAGCCCCCGGATTGTGCCGTCCAAACCCCCCAATGAGCTCCAAGATGCAGCCCCTGCCCCAGCAACCCCTCGATCGATGCACAAACCAATATCACAATGCTCGCACGAGCCCGAGCCCATCACCAAGGTGCCAACTCGTCCTCTCTGCACCCGGGTCCCGCCAGCAGCCAGCTCAGAGCCCCATGGTGGGCAAAAGCTGGGTACAATCACCCACCTCACTGCCCAGAAGCATCTCCTGAAGGACGCTGAAGTCCAAACAAAAGTGCTCCCATAGGGCGCAGATCAGATCCAGGGAATATTTATCACACCGTATTTATATATGTCCT
This sequence comes from Corvus kubaryi, assembly GCF_017639235.1. Lineage (NCBI taxonomy): Eukaryota > Metazoa > Chordata > Aves > Passeriformes > Corvidae > Corvus > Corvus kubaryi. The sequence goes on along the minus strand of NW_024582078.1, from coordinate 1,768,150 downwards.
TAACTGCAGCAAGCCCTCTCCTTCCGCCTCCCTCCCGCTGCCAAGCAGGTCAGGGCTAATCCCTCACTTTGAAGGATGGGATGGCGCAGCGGCGGGGGAAGGCGAGCAGGATCCAGCCCCAGAGCAAGCGGAGAGAGAACAGCAGCTCACCTTGCGGGCAGGCAGCGCGAGGTCTCCGCCGGCAGCCGGCGCAGAGCTCCAGCGGGAGCGGCTGGAAGGAAAGGGAAGGGAAGGAGCCACCGCTCGTCTCCGCTCCTGCCACGTGCAGCAGAATCCCGCAATTAATTTTTTATCGCCATCTGCAATTTGGGACCGTGCTGGCTCCGAGCGAGAGCGCGGCCTGACTGCCGGTGTCCGGCAGTGCCCGCGGCAGCACGCGGTGTCCCCGCTCCCCATCACACCTACGCCCTGACACTGCGGTCTGGCAGTGCCAGCCCCTGCCCACACCCCCCCGGCGGTGACTCCAGAGACCCCCATCCTGAGCCGGGCTCGGTGCGGGGCCATCCAGGGAACTGCAGGGAGGAAAACCCTCCGTGAGACGCAGCGCCCGGGAGGAAGAGCCGGTGCCCGCAGCGGGCACGAAGCCGGGGAGGGCGACGGGCGCGGGTTCACGTATGTTATAATTAGGACCTGCCACTTCTTCAAGCCGTTGCCTTTCTGGGAAGAGCTGGAAGGGGGTGGCTGAGCTGACAAATCCATCCTCCTCCTGCCTGATGCCAAAGTTGAAGCACGTGATGCTCTTTTTCGGGGAGCCGTTAGGCTCCTCCGCAGGGTGATGCTGGCCCCTGGGATGTAGGGCCAGGCCATGGCTCCACTCGAGCTTCGATTCCCAAGGGAAAATCCCCTTGACGCTGCTCTGACACCCCGGGGTGTAGCTCAGCACCCCTAACCCAGTGTCTGATGCCGTCCTCAAAAGGGTTTTGCCCGTAGCCCCCCAGCCTGGGGCAGCTGGAGCCACCGCTGCCCATGGGGACCCTCTGCCATCACGGAGAGGGACCACCCTCACCACGGCCCCAGCACTGTCCCTCCAGCTCGGCCAAGCCGGCCAAAATCAGGCGGGATCTCTGCACATCCCATCGCACCGAGCCTCCCGGCGCGGAGGTGTCAGGTCACCGGGAAAAGGGTCTTGTCCGGGCTCTCCCCCCGCCACAGCCTTGCCCAGCGCATCCCCCAGCTCATCTCCCCGCTGCCTGGTGCGGATAAACGCTGCTTACAGGGAGCCAAGGCAGGGAAGGAAATGAGCTTTTTCTTTTGGCAGTTCTCGTGGCGTTTTCCCGAGCTCCTCGCTGCATTCAACAGATCAGCTCTGCTCCTTGCCTTCATCCTTCCATCCCTCCGTCCCTCCCCGAGCCCTGCCCGGGGCACACGGCCACTGCCGGTGGGTTCCTGCGGTGACCGCCAGCCCTGCCTCGTGCCACCCCCGGCGAGCCCCGAGCCACAGGTCACCTGCAGCGCGATGGCGATGGCAAAGGCAGTGACTCACCCGCAGCCTCTCCGTCGCAGCCGCCGCCGAAGGCAGCGGGCATCCCCCAGCGCCGGAGCAGCCCACGGAAAATCACCGGGCTGGGAGAGCACGGCAAACTCATCACACCGCGGGGAGGAGGAGGAGGAGGAGGAGGAGGAGGAGGAGGAGGAGGAGGAGGAGGAGGA
>NW_024582078.1:1765515-1766490 GCF_017639235.1 Corvus kubaryi | reverse complement strand
GAGGAGGAGGAGGAGGAGGAGGAGGAGGAGGAGGAGGAGGAGGAGGAAGAGGAGGAGGAGGAGGAGGAGGCCTGGCGGGGCTGCACCCGGGCAGGCAGTGGGAGAGTTCTCCGGTTTTTTCTCACGGCTGCCAACTTCCCCAGCGGCTCCCGACGCCTCAGATCCGCTCGCCCGGAGAGCGCCAAGGAGCGGGAGAACACTCCGGAGAGGAAACCGACCCCGTGCTGGAGCGGGGCTCTGCCCGGCCCAGGGATGCCTCCGAGCGGTCGCTCCGGCGCCGGGGAAGGGTCTTATCCCTCACAGCCCCTCCGAGCTGCAGAGGCAGCGCCTTCAGCTCTTCGCCGCCCTCCTGTCCCCCCTGCCCTGCGGCGGCTCTGCGGGCGCTGCCCGCTGCGGCGAGGCGAGGGCAGCCCCCGCCGGCGGCTCGGCCCCGGTCACGGCCACCCGCCCCTGCCCGCCGCCTCCTGCCCCAACCCCTGCCAGCCCCCTCCGTCCGGACGATCCCCCCAGCTCCCCTCCCGGAGCCCTCGCCGGGCAGTGGGCACCTCTGGGGACAAAGGTGACAGGTTGGGGACCAGAGCAAGGGGTGCCCTCCGTGCCCCTCGCGGAGGGGAGCAGCGGGGCGAGGAAGGAGCAGCGCTCCGCAGTCCCCAACAATGAATAATGCGATGAGTGGGAGAGCGGGGAGCGCTGGGGGTTCCGGGCTGCAGCCCCCGCTGTCGCAGCCCCCCCCAGCCCAAAAATAAGAAGGAAAGGCGAAAAATTCGCCAGAGCGTTGTGCAGGGGGGGAGCGGCGAGGCTGTAGGACGGGAGAGTTGGGGGCACTCCAGCCCCGGGGGAAGGTGCGGGGGCACCGGGAGTCCCGGGGATGCTCCCCCCGCGCCGCCCGCACTTACCCGCGGGCAGTGCCAAGTTGGCGGCGCCGCCGGCCCCGTCTCCGCCCGGTGCCCGGTGCCGCGATCCGCCCCCGGCCCG
>NW_024582078.1:1707496-1760515 GCF_017639235.1 Corvus kubaryi | reverse complement strand
CCCGCCAGGCTGCTGAGGGTCTCCGGCTCCCTGCAGTGACAGCCATCCTCAAATTCCCTTTCCCAGGTGGGAGCAGCTCCCGCAAGCAGCGACGAGGGAGGATGCTCGTCACCCCAGGCCGTTGCCCTTCTCTTCTCTCTCCCATAAAACGCTGTCAACCCCCCGCCCCGCGGAGCTCGGCTCCTGCATCGCCTTCTTTCCCCATCAATCCCCCCCGCCAGGCCCCGCGGCTTCGAGGAGCCCGTCGTGCTGTGTCGATTCATTAATCCAGAGAAAACACAACCCCCTGGTAATGGCCATTGACACATTAACTGCTGCGATCCATCACGGTAATGACACGGCGGTGATGGCTCGGTCACCGGAGCAATTAGGGCACACCCCGGCTCTCACCTGCGGGCACGCAGGGCTGCCAGAGCTCCCAGCCCCTCCTGGAGGGACCCATCCGCGCACACGAAGCGGGGTCTGGCTGCGGGAAGGGCTCTCTGCCCCCTTCCAGCACCAAAGAACCAAGCACGGACCACAGACACGCAACTCTAGCCTCATCTCCCCTAAGGGGTGATTTGTGTTGCTCGTTTGTAACAGCGAAATCCCAGCCCTGGTGAGGGTCAGCCAGGGCCCGGGCGGGCTGGTTGCCCTTGGAAAAGGCTCCTTTTCACCCAAATCCTGGTTGGGAGGCTGGAGAAGGAGCCGGTTTTCCAAAAGCCCTCGGGACTGCCCAGCTCCAACGCAAAGCTGGGCCTTTGAAAGAGCTCTGGGCTCTCCAGTGAGATGCATCTCCTGAAAAGCTGCCCAGCCACCCTCCTGCCATGGAAATAAGTGCAACATTCCCATGGATCCAGGTGCTCCCGAGATGCTGCCCAGAGCGCCGTCTCCTGCAGAGCGGCCAGGCTGTTGCAGTGATTTCGTTTACAGCAAGAACCCGAGTGCTGCTCGTTGTTACTCTGCTCTGGCGGGGCAGGGGAGGGCAGCCTGGGGGCCACGGCCCCACACAGCTCCCCCCTCCCCGTGTGAGCATCCTCAGCCATTCCAGCGCTGATGCCAGGAACTGAAGCAAAAGGAAATCTGCACTGTGGTCGATGGGGAGGGGACATAAAGACCAAGCCCCTGGGAGGACAGGACCCCTGTCTGCCCCAAGCCACGGCTGAGGGGACTCCAGACACCACAGGATAAGCCAGGCACAAATCACTCGCCAAAAGTCGCTTTTAGAGGCATCCTAAGGTCAAGGTCCCTGCTCGGAGTCGGGTGAAGCCCTCAGCTCCTGGGGATTTCTAAGACGTGTGTTCACCTTCAAGGAGAAACAAGGGTGCTCTGCTCACAGCCTAGGGTCTCACAGCACCCGGCCACAAGGACACCAGACCACCCTGCTCTGATCTGCCCAGCTCCCAAAGAATCCCTGGGGGAAGGTGTTTGGGATAAATTCTGGAGAACTTCGGCCTCGGCACCACCTGAGCTGCTCCAGCAGCCGGCTCGTTCAGGAGTGCCTCGCTGCTGCCCTGGCTCCGATAGAAAATCATAATCCAGCCCCCCCCAAAGGCTTGGGAACATGAATCCCAGGGATTGCAGGACGCCCTTCCCACCATGGCTGAGCTGGCAGTGCCTCCCTTCTCCTCTCCGAGCCTCACGGACTGCACGTCTCCCCTTCTCACACCCCTCTGCCAGCCGTCAGAACCCAAAACACCGGCACAGCGCTCGTGTCACCATCGGGAACATCAAAACCCAATTAACATCTGGAAATCCAGCTGAAGCCGATGCTTCCCCCGGCACAACGGGAAAAGCCACAACGTGGGGGCTGAGAGGACGGTGGGTAGGATGGGAGACGCCCCAGTGATTCCAGGGGTGCAGCCCAGGTGTGAGGTTACCCCGAGAGCGGCTCTGCAAACCCCACAAAGGTCGCTGCGAGGGCTCCTGATCAGTGCCTGGGTCAGAGCTGATCAAATCCTCCAGGAGAGTTCGATGCCATCAGCAAATGGACACGGAGAAGTCTGCCAGGATCGATATCCCCTCGGCAGGCACAGAGCCAGGGGAACTGAGCAAGTCGCTGCCTCTCCTGCCCCGGGGGCAGGGCTGGGGGTACAGCCCGGGCGGATTCCCAGCTCTGTGTTCACCCAGGGTGCTCCAGCACCTCCAGGGCCCCCAGCAGCTTTTCCCTGAACTCCAGGGCTCACAGGATCCATGCAGGAGACTCTGCATGCCCTGATCCCACTCATCCCACAGCTGTCCCCAGACAGGCACAGCTCCGGGCCCGCAGCTCCAGCCTCCCTCTGCCCTGGCCCCCGGCCAGCTGGGAAGGTCACCGTGTCCACTGCTGAGGCCACCGAGCGCCATCCAGGAGACACAACTGCTTGCAATTTGATTTTTTTTTCTTTTTTTTTTTTAATATAGGAAAACTTGAAACCGCATCTTATGGACTGGACATTCCGGCTCAGCTCTGCAAAAGGGCTTTGAATAATTTATGGACAAGCCACCACCTCCTCCTTCCTCCTCATGGGTCACTCCTGTCAAAGAGATGGAGGCTCAGGAATCACACCCGGGGGCCGCATTGCCAGTGCCTGCAATTGCTTTGGGTGTGGATTCAATTCCCTCCTGGATAGAAGGGTGCGGAAAATAAATCTTTAATTCAAAGTGAAATATTAATAGAACTGTAATTAGCTGTAATATCTACACAATTAAAAAGCAGGAGGCCCGGCAAGAGCTATTTTCGTGTGTGTTTAAAGAAAAACAAGTTTGCAGGATAAGGGGTGGGGGTGGCTGGGGATGCTTTTCCAGTGTCCCAATTGTCTGAGGGAGAAACGTGGCCAGGAGGAGCAGCAGCACGGGGACACGAGTCCTGCCAGTGCTGGTGGCGCAGGAAGAAATAAAAGGCCAGGTTGGAAGAAAAGAAAAGAGCAGAAGAAGGATTTGAGGAGAAAAAGAAAGAAAGAAGAGCCACGATGACACTTTTGTCCTGCTCCTTGGGGATTTTGCAGCAAAGGGAAGATTTTCACTGACGTCAGGCAGAGACGAGCCGTAGCAAGAGGACGGGGTTGGGAAAAGTCTCTGTGGAAGTTGGCAGGGAACGAGTGGGGTGACCCTGGCTCAGCCCCCACAGACATTTTCCAGCAGGAATTGCATGAGCTGCTTGCAAAAAGCCGTCAGCTCCCCCTGTGCTGGGTAGTTACTGAAGGGATAAACAGAACTGCAAAACAAAACCAACAGAACAATTTGTCTCGGCCCCTCCAAAAACACCTAAATAATAGGCCAAGGAGAAAAAAGAACAAATGAAAAAACAGCCTTGGGTTTCTCTCCAGAAGAAAGAGACTCCCACACACCCCCGGCACATGAACGTGGGTAACAGATCTGGATCTTTCGAGAGCAGGAGCGGCACTGCTTGTGCTCACATGGGCTTGACATTCACACATCGGGTCCGTGCCTCTCTCGAGGAGTGGGGATAATGGGATGCCGAATGTCAGACCACTTAAATATATATATAAAACTCATTATGCGCCTCATGACTAACAGATCTTGATGGGAAAAGTTGCATTTTAAAGAAATGCGGGGAAAAAAAAAAAAAAAAAAGCCCATCCGGGCTTGCGGGGAGGAATTAGCAATGAACGAGGGATGATTCGGCTGCAGGCTGGGAGTGATGACAACTCCTCCTCCTCGTGAGGAAGGCTCCTGCAGCTGTGCCAGCTCCCTGGCAGCCCCCTGGCTGCCCTGCACCCACTTTGGGGGCTGCCACGCTCCCACCAGACGCTTTCCTGCAGCCCAGGGTCCTGCCTGGCACCCACATCCCCCAGCTGATGTGGGACCCCCAGAGAAACCCCAAGTGATACCGAGGAACCAGCCCTGCCTCTCTGAGGCCACCGAGGGGGACATTTCCTGGGCTTCTGGGCTTTTCCCCCAGGGCAGCAACGAGGGGATGGAGCACACTGGGGAGCTGCTGCCTTGAGGCAATGCCTCTCTCTTGCCCAACCTCCTCTTGCTGCAGCCTCGGAGCCTCTTCTCGGGGGAGTTTTCCTCTTTCTTGGGTGCATCCAGCCTAAAAATTCCCCTCGGTAGCTCAGTGCTGCCGTGACAGGAGGACAAAGGACCCGTGCCTGGCTATGGCCACTGGTGGAGCCCGGAGCCGGGCAGCACCAGCGCTCTTTTCCTCTACAACACTTCCACCTAACGGCGAGAGAGCCGGCGAGGAGACAGCCAGCCCACGGCAGGGGGCACGGGGACACCCCCAGGAGCAGAGCAGAGGCTGGCACAGCTCAGCACAGTGAAGGACCCCGCCAGTCTCAGACCCCAGTAAAGAAGAAGTTGCTGCTTTACCCCCAGGCCGACCCCGTGAGGTGGTCCCAGCATCTCCAAAAACACAGAATTTTGTCGGCTCTGTCCTCTGGGCCACATCCTGCCTCCCTTCTGCAGCTGCTGCTCCAGCATGGCAGCGCTGGGAAGGAGCAGAGGATCTGGGAGCCTCGGAGCCCGCCCTGCACCCCACTCTGCTGCTCACAGGAAAACACCAGGGCTGCTGCTGGATGTGCCCTCCAGTCTGATGCCCTCAGTGCAACTGGTGAACTGGTCCCATCCCAGTTAGAAGGGGTTGCTTTATAGAAGAGGAGGAAAGAGCTCAGGCCCAGGGACATCCTGAGTGGCCAGAGGTTATTTTGGGCAGCGATTCCTCCGGATTTGGGGTTTAAACAATACAGAAACATGAAAAGCTGAGACACAATGTTCTCCTGGAAATCCCTCGTCGTGCACCATCAGCAGCTTTTTGTGCTGATGCTTCAGAGAGAGCAGGACCTGCCCCCAAACCAGCACCTTCAGAGGCACCGGGGTCCCAGTGGTGCCACTCTGCTCCCTTCCTGTTTTCCCACCAGTTTTGTCATTAAAGCCAGAGGTGTCCCCCTGTCCCCAGTGCAACATCCCAGAGGCACAGTCCCGTCCCCCAAACCCAGCCCTGGGAAAGGAAAGAGGGACAGACAGCTCTGTCCGTGTTTCCATTTGGGTGCAGGAGGGGGGCGGTTTTTTCCACCCACAGGGATCATGAGCAGCTGGAAATGTTTTCTTTAAAACTAAAAAATAAAACCCAGAAAAAAAGAGAGAGAGAATAGGGAAGGAGAGAGAACACTTGGTGGTAAAATTAACTGTGACTGCCAGGCAGCACACACTCCCTCTGCACCCACAGGACAATTAGAGGAAAATCTTTACACATGAACTAACACGGAAGCCAGGGATGGCGTGGAAGACAACCCCCTCGTTTTCCCCAACCAGCCAGGGTGGCAGCAGCACCTGGGATGCAGGACATAGGCAGGGGACAGGGCAGAAGGGGCAGGAGAGCAGCAGCAGCGGCTCTGGTGAGGAACTGGCACTGGAAAGCCACAGGATGCTGGGTGGGCCCAGTGCCAAGCACCAGCACCTCAAGCACCCATCCAGGCATAAGGAGAGGGGGGAAAGCAGGGAAGGGCTCTGTTCCTTGCTTCTCCCCTCCAAGTGCCCAAGGAAGCTGCTGTACCCCCCTCACACACCTCCAGACTGGCAGCTGAGCACCCACCCACATCCAACCCCGTGCCAAAACTGCCCCGTTCACTCTGCGTGCACCAACCTGCTCTGCCGGAGAATACAAACTGCCCCAAACTGGGATAGATTTGCACCAGAGGCTCCTCCAGCACGCCCTGATTGCTGCCGTGGTGGGCAGTGAGGGGCAGACCTTGCCCAGCACCCAGGGAAAGGGACCCCAGGTAAAGCCTTGCGGTGCCAACACAGCCTCCAGCTCGGAGCCGACCCCGGCGAGGAGCACCCGTCTTCTCCTCCCAACTTCTCCATAATTCATGCAACAATCTCCTGAAAGAAATATCCTCCTCGGACATGAAATATTCATGGCCTCATCCTTGCAAGGAAACGCTGTCTTCCTTGGAGTGCAACCAAGCAGCCGAGGCCAGCACGGATTTGCCTTTGCAGGAGTAATTACGTTGGTCATTGATCGGGTGCCGCAGTGAGGGGCTGTGCCGGGAGGGGCCCCAGCCAGTGCCGGTGGGCCCCCCCCACCCATGCAAGAAAGTGGCTTTTGGAAGAGTCACAAAGGGGTTTGGGGAGAGGGAGGAAGGATCCCGCACTGTGCAACAGCATCCCAAGAGATTCCACATCCTCGTGGCTGCATCTTTGTGCCAGCAGTCACCCCAGGAGGGAGCGGCTCCCCCAGCATCACGCTGGACCCCATCCAGATCCATCCCAGTCGCATCCAGCACCCCTCACACACACACAGAGGCTCGTGCACCTGCCAGCAGCCACCCCCCACACCCCAGTCCCCTCAGCTCCTTTCTGCTCCCAGTTTGGATGCTGTCAATCCATTCGGAGCTCCTTCCTATTTCCCTGCTTTTGCAGAGCTCAGCAGAGGCTCCAGCCCCGTTTCACTGCACAATATTCAAAACTTTTACTATTATAATTATTTTTTCTTGGTTTTTCCCTCTCCCACAGCTCCCTCAGCCCCAGGCGAAGGGTTCCAGAGGTTCTCCTGTGTGCTGGTTCTAGCACAGTCCAACAAATCCCCGTCCCTTGGGACAAGGGGGAGATGGAAGTGAATGCATCACTCAGCTTCAAGGGGGCTCAGCGGTGGAGAAGGAGAGGAGGGGCTGGGGGTCCCAGGGGCAGAGAGCACCCCAGCAGTGGGGGATGATGTTTGGGAGGAGGGGGACTCAGCACGGGGTGGTGGTGAAACAAAATCTGGAGCAGCCTGTGCGGCCAGGATCCGGAAACAGCCTTGGCCAGGGCCAGGTCCCGAGGGAGCTGCCAGCCCCGGGGGACCCCCGGCTGCCGCAGACCCCAGCCCACGCTCCTGCGCCAGCGCTCGGCTCCCAAAGCCGGGCTCAGCATCTCCAGCAAAGGGCAGCAGTGCCTTCCCGTGGAAGCCGCCCTCACTGCAGCCACGCAGCGGAACGGGCCCGGCACGGGGGATCCCTCCGGCCCCGGGGATGCAGGAAAGGTGTCTGGAGCAATCATTGTCCTAAATCCACACACACACAAGGCTGCGGTGGGGGCTGTCCCCTCCTGCCCCACGTGCCAAGGTGTGGCACAGCTCCTGCGCACCCGGACTCCCATCACCGCGTGCAGCAGGTGAAACACAGGTTACACCCTCCACAGCCTCCTCAGGACCCTTCCCTAAATCTCCAGGGCAGATCCCTGCTCCACCCGATGCACCCCAAACTTCTTCCCACAGGCGCTGCGAGCTGGGACCCTCCAAGGAGCCACATCCTTCTATTTAAGGGCGACGTGTGGGTGCCGGGGTGGGCTCCTTCGGGGGTGTTCTCTCCCACCCTGCAGGGACTCTGGGACCGCTCGTCAGGAACGGGAACAGTGCTGTCCTCCCCCAGCTCCGAGTCACGGGGAGCCGCCCCCCAGCCCGCGCCCGCCGTGTCGTGACGCTCCCCTCGAGGGGAGCCACGCGTGCGGCTCCGCTCCTACCTACGGAGGAGCAGTTGCCAAGGGAGCCGTTCCCGGAGCCCGGAGCCGGCTGGGAAGGTGGGTGACAGCCTGGCAAACTCCCACCTGGCTGCTCTCATGATGGATGGGGGGTACCAGGGCATGAGAGCACGTGAGGAACATCCTGCCCCCGCAGCGAAGCCTTGAAGGTGGGGAAAATGCTTTTCCCTGGGCAGGGGTCGTGGGGATGACCACAGCCTGCTCCCCCACCGTGGGTTTGAGGGCACAGAGGGCTGGGGTGCTCGGCCTCATGATGGCTTCCAGCCTCGTGGAGCCCTCCTCCCAGCCCCTGAGCCCCTTGGTGCCCCCGCAGCCCCCCTGTCGCTGCCATTTGAAAGATGAGCTCCTGGCAGAGCCGGGCCAGGCACCGAGTAACCGGAGCCGGCAACGACCGGTGACCCCCGGCCCGTTATAGCCGGCCCTAATCCGGCCGGGCTGGATGTCGCATTCCCCGGGAATGGCAGAGCCGCACCGCAGGGCCAGGGACGCGCCATGTGCCTGGGTGTTCCCTGCTAGCGACAAACCCGCCGTCCCTGAGGTCTGGGGGCAAAGCGAGCAGCCCGTGGAGGGCTCAGCCCTGCAGCCGGGTCACCAGCAACCCCTGTCAGTCCCTCCCCAGGGAACCAGGCACCTCCCGCGGGCACTGCCAGGAGCAGAGACCGGAACGCGCCTCAGCCCTGCCCGGCCCCACTTTGCCCCCAGCCCACGCCAGCACCGTCCTGCTCCCGGTGAGGGATGCTGGGACTCATCCCGGGACGGGTGGGGGGAGGATGCGGAGCCCCCCCTCCATCCCGCTGCACAGCCGGAGCCCTCTCCCCGTTAGGTGGCAGCAGGAAACCGCAGCGTTGGCTTTTCCAACACAAATTATTCCAGAATTCTGTGATTCTGGCTACGTGGGAGCGCGTTCCCCGCAGGAAAACCTGCCGGTTCCATCCCAGGATGCTCCATCCCGCCCTGCCCTGCTGCCTCGGGTCATTCACTGGCCATGAGGTGACCCTCTGCCCGCCCTGACCCATCTCCTCCCAAAGCCCTTTGGCCAAACCCCCCAGGCCGTGGAGGGGACACGAGCAGGGCTGCTCCGGCTCCCGCTCCCTCCCTTACGCCATCACCTCCCGATCCCATTCCCCTGCCTCTGTGTCTCCCCGCCCCCCCGTCCGGCCGGGACTCTGCCAGCGGCTGAGTCACCTCGGTGACCACCACCTGAGTCACCGGGACGGAGGGAAGTCCCCCGGTCCTCGATGCTTTTCCAGCCGGAGCTGAGTAAAGGGGAAAGTGTCAAGGAATTTGGCTGGAAAAAGTGTTTTCTTGGAGCCTCCATAAGGAGCAGCCTCTCTGGTGCGTCCCCTTTGCCACAGTGAACTCGCAGTTGGCCAAGGAGTGGGGGGCTCCTTCCCTCTCATACGGAGAGATTCCAGGGGATGGAGGAGCTAGGAAATGTTGGGAAAAGCAGGCAAAACCTCCCCCATCCCTCGCACCGCGTGTTCTCCAGCCCCCTGAAAGCGCCTTGCAGTGCATCCCCCCTGCCCTCCTTGGATGCTGCTGGCAGCCACCAGCTCCTTCGCTGCCCTGTTCAGATTTAATTTGCAATAAAATACCTTGATTAAAAAAATACCAGGCAGCCAGACCCCACAGCGAGCCCGCCAGCGAGCCCTCGATTAATGACCCTTCGCATTCCCCTCCACCACGTCCCCGTTAATGATTTGCAGCGGCTCCTCCCCGGCCTGTCCCCTCCCTTCCTCCCCCCCTCCTCCCCCGCCGTCGGCACCCCCAGGCCAGGGCAGAGGGACAGGGAGCACCCGCAGGGATTTTCTCACCCCCTGGCACATTCCCTGCGTGGGCACACGAGGTGAGGAAGTTGCCGCCACCCCCAGCATGGGTCAGCCGCATCCTTGCACAGAGGTTCTGCGGGCACGGGGACGGCTCACGGCTCCATTCCTGGTGCTTCCCTGACTCCTGCCACCTCCTTCCTGCCATGCGGGACCCCGGCTGGGCTGGCAGCCCCTCAACACCCACCTGAGCCCCAGCAAGCTCGGTGCACATGTGCTGGAGAGTGGGGGGAGCCAGGGAACGGGGCCAGGGCTGCCCCCGGCAGCAGCCCCAGGCTTTGTGCTCCGGCAGGCAGCCCCGAGGAGGTTTCATGTTACTGGGAAACTGGGATGGCGGGATGTTCCCGGGGCAGCCCCGCAGACAAAAGGCCATTGTGCAGCCGCGCAGCGATGGCTGCAGCCCCGGAGCATCCCGCTCCTGCCAGAGCCAGCAGCCACCCCAGTCCCGGGAGGTGGCACAGCCGCTGTCCGAGGAGCACAGGGCACCCGCCAGGGGCCCGAGCAGCTCCCCAAAACTCATGAGATGCTCCAGCACAGACTGCCCGAGCCAGAGCGCCCCAGACACACTCCTTGCCCGTCCCCATCCCACCGGCAGCAGCACCCAAAATGCATCCTCGCCATCCCAGGGGACCGGAGTGGCACTAAACCAGACCCTGCTGGCACCGAGTTGGGGTGACGGGCAGGTACAAGTCCCCACAGGTCAGGACGTGCAGGTGAGGGGTGGCTGAGCCTGAGCCAGAGCCACTTTCCGGCCCCACCGGCTGATCCTGCTCACCCTGCGGCCGCCATGGATCAGCCCGTGCTGTCTCAGGATGATCAGGGAGTTATTTATTTCCCTGTGCGGGGACTGTACATATTGCAGCCCCAAGCACCTCCAAACCCTGCTCCTGCCTCCCACCGCCGCCGAATTCTCCTCTGAATCCCCAGCTCCCGGCCTCGGGGAGCCCCGCCACGCCCCATTAACTGCTGTTCCTGAGGGCTCTGGAGGTGACAAATACCCGCTCGTAATTAGCCAGGTGGCCCTTCCAATCACCCAACAACCTGAGCTGACTCAGAGGATCGGGTTTCCCCTTTCCCAGGGAAATTAGCAGGAATTAGGCACCCAAATCCCAAACGCAGCTTCGCGGGGCTCGGTGGCAGTGCCCAAACGCAGGGCAGGGCAAGATGTGTGCCAGTCAGGGCCACCCTCTGGTCTCCCATGTCTCCCCCGGATACTTTTCGGGAGAGCTGATCAGCACCTGGAGTTCTGAGGAGCCCAAGGAGCTGGGGGTGATTCCAAGCACCCTTTTTTTTTCAGGGCACCTTCCAGAGGTGCAGCTTTTCCCAAGCACTGGGTACCCATTTCTCCATCAGGACTCCTCCCGGGCCTGAAATATTGGCTAAATAAATCGAGATATGAAATAATTCATGTGTGCACCCCCCATCTGCAGCTCGTGCACCCCACGGCGCTGGCCCGGCGCTGCGTCCTGCAAGCCCCGGGCTCAAAGCAGCGGCATTAAGCGTGTGAGTTATCAGGTGGTTTAGGAATTTGTCCCCAGAACGGGGCTGCGGGTAAACGCTGCCCTGGTGAGAGCTCAATCTGCTCCAGGGGTGAGAAGGAGGAAGGAGCCATTTAATGAAATTAACAGGCCTGGTTTGGGGTGGGTCCGGGGCTGTTTGGCCACATGGGGCTTCCTCAATGGGGCCATCGGGGAAACAAAGCCGGGAGGGGAAACAAAGGCCACGTCCCTGTCCTGGCCCTCCCGCGCCATGGCCGGCCAGCCCCGTGAGCCGCCGGACCGGGACATCCCAGTTCGCATCCCGGAGGAGTTCCCAGCTTGTTCGGCCCACCGGGACACCGGGACTGCAGGGCTCGGTGCGGTGCCAACCCGGCACGGCACAGGCTGCTCCGCCGTGCCCCGCGTTGGGCTCAGCTGCGATGGGGGGATAATAAATCATTTGTTTCCCTGTTTCCAGCCATTTTCAGCTTCTGCTCTGGCTGCAGAACCCAACCGCAGGCTGGGGGAGCTTGCCCGGTCCTGCTCCCAAGCCCATTCGGCCACGAGCTGTAAATCAGGAACCAAACTGCAGAAACAAAAGTGAAAATGTTCCTCCCGGACTGCAGTCCTGGGCCCAGCCCTGGGCTCTGCTCCAGCCCAGTTTTTTTCTGTTTTCCCCTCCTTGCACGCGGCTGTGTTCCTGTACCTGGCTGCTGGGCCATCTCCCCACCTCTCTTTAGCTCTGGGGCACCACTGCAGCTCTATTTTTCTTTAAAAAAGAAAAGTGATCACCCCACGGGTGAACCCGGTGCAGGGAGGCTCCGACATGGGCTCGGAGAGTGGGGAACTGCCAAAATTTTCAGGGATCAAAGCAAAGCTGAGCAGCCCCGGTTGTTCACATCGCTCAGGCTGCTGCCATTCACCAGCACCGCAGAGTAAATAACGAGGGATATTAATAACAGCGAGCCTCTGCCAGGACACAAACCAAGTTCCTCATCGGGAAGCCCAAGCGGCAGCGTTGGGGTAAAATGCACCCTGACACATCCAAACCCAGGCCAGGTCTGCCCGCATGTGGGGAAATGCTAATCTCAGCCAAAAAAAGGATATTTAGGGTCTACAAACAACCCCTTGCTGGACACGAGGCCCTGGGATGGGGGAGATCCGCCACAGCTTGGATCAGGAGCTGCGCAGGGGTGCAGGCAGGGGGGTGCCTGCTCTTCCTGCAGGTGTTTGGGAACAGGAACCCTCTTGCAGGAGGGTTCTCCCCTCTCTTTGCTTTCGTTTTTTTAATTGTCAGAAAGGGACACTGCTCTGATTGTGGTTTAGGCAGAGAAATTTGCAGGGGATTTAAAAATTCCAAATAACAATTAGCAGAAACAAGTGCCCCAAGCCTGGCTGGGTTTGGTTTGTTTTGCATCACCAACCTTCCCTGCCAGAGCAGTTTTGCAGAGACAGATATTGATACTTTCACATTTCATCTCTTTTTTTTTTTCCCCAATAAACTCTCCTGAAACTTAAATCCAGCAGTCTGAAGTTCAGATCTTCACTTTAGAGTTCAACTCTTAGAGTCAGGATGGTCAAAAGCACCTAAACCAGAGTTCCCATGAGACTTGTGATTGTTGTTTTCACAGGAATTTGCAGAAATTTCGCACAACCCCATCACACAGGGGACCCTGAGCTCTGGATTTCCTGGTACCACAAGACCCCAAATGTCTTAGAAACACTGCCCTGACACAGAGGGGACCTGGGTTTTGGCGTACCTCACTGGAGAGCTGATGCCAGACTGACCCAGACCACTTCCAAACCCATCAGAGGAATTCTGAACAAAGCTCTTTACTGCAGACTGAGCCCAGCAGCTGATTAAAGCCCAGGAGAGCCTCGGAGCCGCTCACAAGCCCCCCAAACCCCACTGCACCGAGCAGGACCTGCTCCCGCACCAGCCTCCCCTTTCGGCAGTGGTGCTACAGTAACACGTTAAATAAATATCGAGACACGATCCAGGCAACCCTGGGGAGGGAGCCTCCACTGTTGGTGCCTCCAGATGGGGACCAGAAGCTTTTGTGGGGGTTGATTTGGTGAGGAGGCAGCAAGCAGAAGAAGCACCGTGCTTTGGCCATCGGCCCACGGCCCGGCCCCGGCCGGTGATCGCCCGGCAATCGGGGACACCAAATCCCCCACGCCAGCTCAAAATACAGAGAGGGGAGAGCCGCGGCTGTTGCCTTGGGGGGGTCACCCATCGCGGGGTCACCCAGCCGGGGGTAGCCGCGCCCACCGCACGGCCCCAGCCGGGAGCATTCCCGGGGCGGGAGGACGAGGGTGGCTCAATCCACCCCGGCGCTGCCTCCAGCCTCCCGAGGGACCCTCCATCCACCCCCGGGGACCCTCCGCCGGGCAGGGCCGGGGCGCAGCCGCCGCCGCAGCCCTTTGAACGGCCCTATCGCTCCCGGCCGCGCCGCCCCGCGCCGCCCCCGCCGTGATGCGGCCCCGGCTCCGCCTCCCCCGCTCCGCCGGCGCTGGGAGCTCCCTTCGCCTGTTTGCCCTTATTTAATTTCGAGTGTGATTTTGCTATTTTTAGCAGCTGGATCCCCTCCAGTAAGGCTAGGAGCTCGCTCCGGTTTTTTTTTTCCCCCCCTCTCCCCTCCTTTCCCCCCCCTCCCCGTTTTTTTTTTTTCCTCTCGTTCCCTGCAAATGATTTTGACCCAGCTTCCTTCCTCCTGGAGCAATTTTTTTTCCTCTCTCTTTATTATTTATATAAATACGCGGGGCCTGGCGGGGCCGGGGATGCGGGGCTGAGCCGCAGCCTCTCTCTTCTCCTTGCAGATCCGCAGTCGCCGCGGGCGGGGGGTCCCTTCGCTCCGCCACACAGACCCGCCGGGAAAAACAAAACCATCAAACCGCCCCCAAAACCCACCCCGAACACCCGGCTCCGGGATCAAGCTGACTGTGAGTGCCACCTTCCTCTTCTTTCTGCTGCGGGGGGCGCGGGGGGCCGGGGCTCTGCTCGCCCTCGCCGCATGCGGGGCACGGCCGGCCCCGGGGTGTCGGGGTTTGCAGGGACGCGGGTGCGCGCGGCTCGCGGTGCCTCGCTTTATTATTGGTATTAATTATTGTTAATAGCAGGGTGATGCACCTGGCGGGCCGCGGCGGAGCGGGGGGCGGGGGGCGGGGGGGCCGGGCGGGGGTCCCTGGTGCCGCTGCTCCCACCGCCGAGCGACTTTGCTCCACTTACTCGGTTGCGGGTGATGCAAACGCCCCGCACGGCGCCCGGGGGCCCGCACGGCCCCGGGACAGCCCTGGGACAGCCCGCGGGGCCGGGACCGTGCAAGGTGCGTGGGGCCGCGGCCGGTGCACGGGCGTGAGAGCGGGACCCGGGCGTGGGGCTGGGGCGGCGTGAGGTGCGTGGGGCCGGTGCGAGGCCAAGCCCGGCTCACGGGGAACGCGCACACGCGGGTCGGGGCGAAGTTGCGGTGCTGGGGCTCAGCTGCCCCCCGGATGGTGCCCCCGCACCCCGCCAGCCCCGCACCCCGCCAGCAGCGCTGGCTCCACGAGGGGTTTTATTACCCCCCCCCCCCCCCCCAGGACAGGGGCTTCACAAAGCCCTGATGGTGCCCTTCCTGCCTCTTTTCTTTCTCCTCCACCTCCCTCCTTCCTTTCCTTTATCACTCCTTTTAATTATGCATCCCAGGAAGGAAGGGGGGGACTTTCCTCAATGGCAGCCCCGGGGGGCCGTTCAGAGCAGCCCCATGGCGGGTCTGTGCTGAGGAGGAGCCCGCACATCCCTCCCGGCCCGCACCCCTGCCCAACAGGCTCTTCAACTTCTGCTCCACGATTCCTTCCCCTCCTCCTTCCCCATCCCTCTGCCAGGAGGTGCGGCTGGGATCCTTCTCCAGCTGCCATCAGGCTGGATTTTCTGGGCGTGAAGAGATTTTTTTTTTGTTTGTTTTTTGTTTTTTGGTTTGTTTTTTTTTTTTTGTAAGATCTAAGCCCCCGCCTGTCTCCCCGCTTCTCCTGGGCCAGTTTGTTTAATCTAAGAGTAGGTGGCAGGAGCGGGGGATTTATGGGGTTATCTGCACGGAGCAGCGTAAGCCAGTGCAGGCGGCTGAGAAGGCAGGACCAGGCCCAGGAGCAGCCGGGAGCATCGCTCCGAGGGGACAGGTTGGCCCTTGTGCAACCCAGAGGTGGCTGCTTGAGGACGGCCCAGCTCATGCTGTGGAGCAGAGGGAGCAATGGGGCTGGGGGAGGAGAGCCCGGTGGCTCAGCATCCATAGGGATGGAGAGGGGAGGAGGTTTCCTTCCCCCAGTTCCATCAATCGAGAGGCAGATGTGGCCCCTCCACCTCCAAACCGTGCAGAGATGTTCCCCCCCCCGGCCGCGGGGAGCCCGGCAGCCCCTGCCCGCGTCCCCCACTGATTCCTCCCTGCCTGGAAAGGTTTCTCCCTCAGCTGCTTCCTCTCCTCCATGGCAACCCAGCTGCTCCCTCCCTCCCTCCATGGCTCTGATGCGTGTGAGCAGGGCCGGAGCTGCTCCCGCCATGTGCCCAGCATCGACCCACAGGCTCGGAGCACACCCCGGGCCTGGCAGGTGCTGCCGAGCCTGGGGCATTGCAAGGAGCTGGGGCTGCTCTCGGGAGCAGGGTGTTGGCTGGGAAGGTGCTGGGCTTGGAGAGAAGCATCCCCCATTTCCAGTATCCTCCTCCCAGCCCCCTCTGCCAGAGCAGGGCACGGCACGGAGCCCCCTCAGCTCTGGAGCGCCTGGGGAGGGCTCTGAGGTGCTGGAGGGAAGGGCGGGATGGGCAAGATGGATGGGTGGGATGAGGAGGAATGGATGGGTGGGATGAAGAGGGATGGGTGGGATGTGCACGTGCTTTCCCCAGCACCAACTTCGCAGCAGCTGCTGCTTTCGGGGGGGCGGGGGGGGAGGACCCAGTGGCACGCCCGTGCCATGGAGGGTTCCCTTGGCATTCCCAGCTGGAGCTGCTGTGTGGGGCCTGGTCCCTCCTCTGGAGGGAGGAGAGCACAGCAGGGTGGGGGCCATGCTGGGCCCATATGTTTCCAGCTGCAGGAGGGGGCACAGAGCAGCTCGAGGCTGTGCTGCCTCTGACAGAGATTGACTTAAAAAGAGACAAAACCCCATCCCAGGCCGACCAGCAGCCGGCCCTTTGCTGGCCTAAATCTAAACCATGCTTCTTTTTTCTCCTAAGAGACTCCTTGAAGGGCTCTGGGATGCTGTGAGTAATATTTTCGGGGTGTTTACACTACAGCATGGTTTCTGTCTCCCAAAAAAAAAAAAAAAAAAAAAAAGACTCCGAGGGTGGTTTTTGTTGTTGTTGTTCTGCACTCATGAGTCACTTCCAGAGGGGAGCAGGAGCTGACGCCTGTTTTTTGAAAAGGCTCAGAGGTCTGAGTGTGGCTCCTCAGGCTGCATGTCCTGCCCACACCCTCCCCAGTGAGGCTCAGTGTCCCAGCGGGCTCAGCACCCTCTGCCCCCCCTCGGCTGCTCCAACACCATCAAATAGGGACCAGTTCCTCAAAACTGAGCATTATCACCTCAGAGGTAGGAGGGTGCCTCCATCAGCACACACAGACCGGGCACACAGCCTCGGACCTGCCTCTGTTCCTGCTGGGAAGCCTCACATCGCCACTCTGGGCAGGTGTCCCCAGCATGGCCACGGTCACCCGGCCCCATGTGGGGTCACCAGCAAGCACCAGAGCTGTGGCTGCAATCCTGCCCCTTCCCACCCTTCCTCTCGCCTCCTGGGCTGGGAGCCGGGCATGGAGCCACCCCCACGGCTCTGGAAAAGCAGGTTTTCCCTGTGCCCCTGGGAAGCTGCAAGGTGGAGAGGGGAAGATGGAGCTTTTTCCTTTGTGTGATTGCTCCAAGGGCAAGGGAGAGCTGCCCAGCCCCTTGGGACGTGCACAGGGGAGGTGACAACGCAGTGTCCCCCGGTCAAGTGCAAGGCAGTGCCTGTCCCTAATCCCAGCGAGGTGGCCGGACTGGAGCAGGGGTGCAGCACCCACCCTGGGTGCAGCAGTGCAGAGGGTGGGGTGGAGAGCAGGACTGTGGGACCCTGAACCCTGCTCCAGGGCCCTGGCACCCCCCTGGGGACACCCAAGGTCCCCAGTGCCACCACTCATCCTGTCTCAACTCACCAGTGCCAGCATCTGGGATTTCAGATTAAATCAGGAGCCACTCTCCTCTTTCTGAGGAACGGGGCTGGGCTCTGCAGGACGGGCTGGCCAAGCTGCTGCTCCCCAAACACCTGGGGGGACCCCGGGAGCTGCCTGAGCACTGGGCACTGCCTGGTTCCGCAGGGTGGCCATGCCATGGGCTTGGGGCACTGCCCTGCAGCCAGTGCATTTTGCTCCCCAGCCAGTGCCAGGAGGATGCAGGGGGCATCTCCCCTGCCCCAGGGTGAGGGCTAGGGGGTGGCATGGGGAGCCAGAGCCGTGGCTGACTGACCTTCCTCTCTCCTACTCCTCTTCACTGCTGCTGGGACAGACGATGAGTGAATCCAGCGCCAAATCCAGCCAGCCCCTGGCCTCCAAAGGGGAGAAAGACGTGTCAGAGAAGAGGGGCCGAGGGCGGCCCAGGAAGAAGCCGCAGGTACGTGGGGAAGGAAGGGCTGGGCAGCTGTGAGGAAGGGGAGGCTGGACACCCCCAGGGTATGGGGCAGTAGGAAACCCCCCCACACCTACACCCCTAGGCTGGGGACACCCCCAGTGCAGCCCCATTACCCCTTTGGGCAGGGCCTTCCCAGGCTCACCAGCAGCAAGATCCTCCTGGGGGGCTCCAGAGCCCCCCCAGCTCTGCAGCACTCCAGAGCTCCTGGCCCCGGCTGGGGGTTCTGCTGCCCCTCCCCAGGCCCTGCTGAACCCGCCTTTGCAGACGGGCTAATTAAAGCCCCATTAGCAAAAGCTGCTCAGAGAGATAAGATGCTGCTGGAGCCTTTATAGTACCAAACCCCGCTCAGCCCCCCCCGAGGCAGGTGGGGCTTGTGCACATCGTTTTCCTGCAGAAAAGGTGATTTGTGGCTTCCCTGACACTTCCTCTGCTGCAGCACCAGCAGCAAGCGGGGTCTGGGCTGAAGGGCTGTGGGGACCGTCCAGCTGAGCTGAGTGGGTGATGCTGGGGGTGGAAAAGGTCACGTATGCCCGGCTGAAGGACACACAGGAGCCTGTGCCTGGCGTCTGACCGCCAATCCCAGTGTGACCAGTGCTCCCAGTACCACATGCAAGAGCATCTCTGCCCTGGCAGGGTCTGCTGGGGACAATGGGACTCCCAGGCTGGAGCATCCTGGGGTGCACTGGAAGCCACTCTGGGCATGCAACCCCCTCTGCTCTCCCTCCAGCAGGAGCCCAGTGAGGCCCCGACCCCCAAGAGACCCCGTGGACGGCCGAAGGGCAGTAAAAACAAGGCCACCCCAAAGGGCAGGGTAGGTACCCGGGGATGGGGCTGCTGCAGCCGGGTGCTGGTACCACAGGTCCGGTTTGAGCTCAATTATGGACAATTCCGGGCAGATCTGTCTCAGAGGTGGGGATGGGGGGGAATCTGGCCCAGGGAGGGTGGGGGGAGCCACAGGCCGTGTGTGTCAGCACCAGGACACCCGAGATAAACCTGTTTGCAAAACACGCGACTCACATCCTGTACCCACCTCGTGACTCACGGGGCATCCCGGGGCCGGGGGGGTCGGGGGGCTGGCAGCAGCACCCCAGGAGATGCCACTGGGGTGATGAATCCGGCAGTCACGGGTGGGAGGAAGGGGAACACCACCCACCCCCACCAGCATCCTGGGGACAGCCTGACCAAAATGCCTTTTTTTGCTGTCCTGGCTCAGAAAGCTGCAGTCACACCAGGGAGGAAACCTCGAGGGCGACCCAAAAAATCGGTAAGCGGGCTTTTCCCTTCCCCATCCACCCTGGCAGGGCACTGGGCACTTCAGGGGTGCAGCAGCTCCCCAGAGAGCCCCATGAGTGCAGGGTGGATGTTGTCGGGTTGTAGGAGCACAGAACAGTTGAGCGAGTAGGACACGGCACTGGGTGGGCTCTGAACTCCTGAGGGCTGGGGGTCTGAGGAGTCCTGGCCCCCCCATCTCCCAGTGGGCCCAAGAGCGGCGTTGGGTGGCTGGTCCTGCCCTGGGGACACGCTGGCACAGCCTGCCCGGGTCCCTGCACGGCGCTCCTGCAGCCTGCGGGCGCAGCCACCCCCTCTCTTCCCTGAGCTTTCCCTCCCCCATTCCATTTTTTTCTCCTTTCCCCCTCAGTTCGCAGCTCAGGCGGGTGCCAGGTACCCGGGCGGTTTCATCTCCCTTCCCTGCCTGTCCCAGATTTTGCTCCTCCTTTTCCCACTGAAATTCCTTGCGGAGCCGAGGGGTTGAGACCAGCCGGTGCTGCAAACCCGGGCTCGCGTCCTGGGGTCTCCTGTGCCGGAGCCACAGTGCCAGGGGTTGTTTGGGGACCCCAGGGCGGGCAGCCAGCGGCGGGGGGCGGGGGGTGGGTGTGGGAGGAGCCTGTCCTGTGCCAGCGGGGCCGTGCCGGGGACACGATGTCCCGCTCTGGCAGGCGCGGTGGCGTTTTTGTGAATGAAGCGGGAGGAAGCGGGGGCCGGTGTGACTCAGGCTCACTCAGCCCTGAGTCACCGCCGCGTGCGGGGTCACGGCCGCCCACCCCGGCGTGGGGGCTGGACAGGGACACCCGGGGCTGGACACGGACAGGCTGCCACCACCCCCCGGTGGCCACTAGGGACCGCGGACCCGCACTCAGAGGTGTTGCGCACCCAGGGTGTGTGGTCTCCCCTCCTCACTGCGAGCCCACCCGGAGGGCTTCTCACCTGGGATTTAATCTCCAAGCTGGAGCCAGGGCCAGTCCTTTAATCCAGGAGGGTGCCGTGCCTCAGTTTGCCTCGTCGCACAAGGGGTGCGATGTGCCTGGTCAGCCCTTCGTCCAGGGGCAGTGGAGTGGGGCTGCACTCCCTGACGCCCCCGGCCACGCTCCCTTGCCTTGCAGCAGCAGGACGAGGAGGAGGTGAACATTTCCCAGGAGTCATCCGAGGAGGAGCAGTGACACCTCCCGAACCGGCGCTACCTCATCGCCCGACAGCCCCGCGGCGGCCGGGGGAGAGGGACGGGGAGAGACCCACGGTGCCGCCTTGGCTTCCTCCTCCTCCTCCCTCCTCCGCTCCCTCCTCACCCTCAGACAACGGCAGCACTGGAAAATGGCCCAACCCGGGCGGCCCCCGCAGCCCCCGCCCGGGAGGGGCACCTGGCCCAGCTCCCCCTCCCCAGCCCCGGGGTTCAGGGTAGCCCCACTGGAAAGGGGGGTCGTGGCAGAGAGCCGGGGCTGGCACCCCCCCCCTTCGCTGCCCCCCATGCAGTGATCTCGCCCCGCCAAAGTGGGTGCTGGCTGCCCCCCCCCAGCACTGGGCTCTGCCCTGGGGCCTCTGCAGGGAAGAGATGGGGGGCAGTGAATGTGAGACCCCCCCAAATGCATTAGACCTTTGCTCTGGCCTGCTGCTACCCTGGGCAACCCCGCCTGTCCCCCCAGTCCGGGGTGACTGCACTGTGTGCGGGAGCAGCTCCCGCAGCGCTGCCGGGGCCCGGTGCCCATCCCTGGGGTGCCAGTCCCCGAGGGTGCCAGTCCCCAGGGGTGCCCGAGCAGGGCTGGCTCTGGGCAGCCCTTTCCTCATAGGTTCTGGTATATATATATATTTTTTTTTAGTACTTTTTTTTCCTTTCATTCACAACTACCTCTGGATATTTAAGTTCCACTCTCTGAACTCACAGATGTGCTGCTGCGCTGCCGGGGCACCGTGGGCTCGGTGGTTCCTGTTTTCGGGGTGTTGCTGGGGGCCGTGGGGTGTTTTTTTTTTCTCCCTCCCCTTTTTTTTGGGCTTCATTTTTCTTTTTTTTTTTTTAAATTTTGAGGTCTAGTTTGCTCTGCTGCTTCAAGGGATCGAGGCTGGCAGGGCAGAGGGGAGGGGGGACCATGGGATGCTCCCCCCGCCCCTCTGCCCCGGCACGACGGCTGCAGCGGGACCGGAGGTCGGTGCCAGGCGGCCCCGGCAGGAGAGAATCGGGGTTTGGTTTGGGGTTTTTTTTTGGTTCACTGTTAACGACCTTTTGGGTTCCTATTTGCAGTTACTTGAATAAAACATTTTATGGATGTTTGTGACGCCTCTGTCCTGGCTGGGTGGGGCAGGAGTGGCTGCTCCCAGGCCATCTCCTCCACAGGGACATCTGTGCTGGTGGCAGCCACCAGCCATCCACGGAGATGAGCTGCTGATGGAAACACAAACAGGCAAAGCCCTGCTGCCCCCCAAACTCCCGCCCGAGGCCGGGAACCCCCAGCCCCACACGGAGCCTCGGGGCCAAGGCAGAGACACGTTTATTTACCCCATTTTCCCCCAGGCATCCCATCCCGGCACAGCCTGCTGCTCTCTGCCAGTCTGCCAGCCCCAGTGGGCCCTCCCGGAGCTTTCCAAGGGGCTGCTGGAGCAGTTCAAGCAAAAAAAGAAAAATGGCAAAACCAGGCACTGAGGTGGGAGATGTCCCATCCGGGTCAGTGCTCAGATGTGGGGGCAGCGGCTGTGGCATCGTGGCACCACCGCGGGCACATCGTGCCTGTTCAGTGCTGACAGTGTCCTCCCTTCCCTCCCGCGGGCAGGATCCGGTCCCGGTGCTCCAGGCAGCGTCAGGCCCTCCAGTCCCTGCGCGGGGGCCGAGGGGGCGAGGGTCCCCCCCAGGCGGGCACCACCTGCAACACAGAGGGGCACACCTGCAGCCCAGGGCATCACGGCGGGTGGGGGAGGCACCGCCCTTGCAACCCAACCCTCCCAAAAACCTCTGGATTACACCCAAAGCCTGACTCCTTCCAGGCCTGACTCAACGTTCTTGGAGGTCTTTCCCAGCCTTAATGATTCCACGATTCCCACAGCTCCCCTCGGGACAGGCACCTCACTTGCTGTTGCTTCAGTTTTTTATGGAAAAACGGGAAAAATGCCAACTCCCACCACAGCGACCCACCTGAGCCTCCTTAGCCTCCACCAGCAGCTCCTGCTCCGACTCGGGCGGCTCCTCAGCCGGGTCGTAGCTGTACATGGGCAGCAGCCGGTGCCGCAGCCGGTCGGACCTGGCGGGGGTCGGTGGTGAGCGCTGACCCCGCAGCCCGCCAAGGCCCCCAGCCCCGCGGCCCCGCTCACCTGCGCTTCTTCTTGACGTACATCACCTGCGGGGAAAGGCGTCAGCGGCGGGGGGCTCGGCGCCGGGCTCGGTGCCCCCCGGTCCCCCCCGCCCGCCCACCCACTCACCGCGGCCAGGAGGGCGCCGAGGAGGGTGAGGAGGAGGAAGGGCCCCAGCACGGAGCCCACCAGCGAGTCGCCGGCCGCGCCCGGGGCCGTGGGGGCCGTGGTGTTGCTCATGGCCCAGCGCCGGCTCCTGCCCGCATGGGGACGCGCGTGTCCGGCCCCACGGACGGGAGCCCTGCAACCCACAGCCGGCCTTGGGAATGACCCCCTGTCCGGGAATGACCCTCCCACCCCGGGAATTCACCGTCCGGGAATGACCAGCGCTCAGGTAATAACCCACATCCCGCCCGGTAATAACCAATACCCGGTAATGATCCCCCGCCCGGTAACAACACCCCTGGAGGGGCTCACCCCGCACCCCCCTTCCTGCAGAGCTGGGGCTGGGGGGGGCTCCGCCTCCACCAGCGGGAGATCCGGCGGGACCCCCGCACTGGGCTCTGCCCGGGACACCCCCGGACCGCCGACCCCCACCCCAATTCCCCCCCCTCTTCCCCCTCGTCCAGTTCGGGATCCCCCGGGCTCTCCCCTCCCCCCCCCGCCCCCCCACTCCGGGGATCCCCGCGCGCGCCACGCCTCGCCCCGCCCACCTGCGCGCGCCGCCCGCAGCCGGAACCCATGCGGCGCGTGACAAGCGCGGGGCGGGGCCGAGCGCGCGCGGGAGGGGGCGGGGCAAGGGGCGAGGGGGCGGGGCTTGGGGCGGGGGTGGTGGCGGAGCGCGGCCGGCAGGGGGCAGCAAAGACGGGGCGGGAAACGCGTGAGGGGAGAAAAGGGAAAAGGGCGAAGAAACGCGGGGAAAACGGAATAACGAGGGACCGGCAGAGGGAGGAAGGGAAAAAACGGGGGAAAAAACGGGTAAAAAGAAGAAAAGACCCCTGGGGGGGGGCACAAGGAAAGGCGAGCAGAGCGGTGGGCGGGCAGATGGAGGGAGGGAGGGAGGGAGGGAGGGGGGAGTTGCACATCTGGCCAGGTGAGTGCGCAGCTGGGGGTGTGGGCAGGAGAAGAGAGAGGGGATGGATGGATGGACGGATGGACGGAGGGATGGAGATGCAGGTGTGGTGTGGTGTGAGACAACCGACCCGCGGGGCTGGGGCTGGCGGGGCTCCCAGGGGTGCCAGGAACACGGGCAGGGTCATCCACATCGGGGGCTGCTGTGGGTCCCTGGCCAGGGGCTCCTGCTGTGGCCGCTCTCCCCCAGGCTGGACCCAGGGGCTGCGATGGTGCCAGCGGTGTCACCCACGGTGCTGGCAGAGCCCCAGCCCTGATCCTGGCCACAGGGCTAATCCGCTTTGCCCACAGGGACCAGATGGTCCCGCTAAGTGGGTCAGGCAGGAGCGGGGGACACCAGGGAGCACCGGGTCCTGCTGCACTTCCCAACAGCTACAAAAAACAGTCATCAAGAGGAATGAGGTGAACGAGGAGCCTAGACATGGCAGAGTTGGGGGGACACAGCCCCCGGACTGGCAGCGGGCCAGGGCTCAGCCACTCCAGAGCCTCCTGAGCTGGTGGGGAAGAGCAGCTCCTGGTCTGCAGCCTCTGGGATGACCTTGCCCATGGCACAGATGGTTGCACCCTGCCTGTACCCTGCCTGCACCCTGCCTGCACCCTGCCTGTACCCTGCCCATACGCCTGCCTGCACCCTGCCTGCACCCTGCCTGCACCCCTGCCTGCACCCTGCCTGCACCCCTGCCTGCACCCCTGCCTGCACCCTGCTTGCACCCCTGCTTGCACCCCTGCCTGCGCCCTGCCTGCACCCCTGCCTGCACCCCTGCCTGCACCCTGCCTGCACCCTGCCTGCACCCTGCTTGCACCCCTGCCTGCGCCCTGCCTGTACCCCTGCCTGCACCCTGCCCATACCCCTGCCTGTACCCTGCCTCCACCTCTGCCTGTACCCTGCCTATACCACTGCCCATACCACTGCCTAAACCACTGCCTGTACCAGTCCCTGCACTGCTGCCCTCACCCCCTGCCCAGCCCATGCAGGGTTATTTTCTCCTCTCCAGCCCAGAAAAGGGCACCAGCTGTCCTGAGAGTGGCTGACAGCTGCTGTTCCCAGTGTCCTGTTGTCCCCAGGGGTCCCGCTGGCCCCACTAGCCCACACTGACCCCACTCTCCCCAGCAGTGGCACTGGTCTCATTGTCTGTGTTGACTCACCCTGCCCCAGGCACCCTTCCCAAACCAGCCCCAGCCCCCTGTTCACCACTGCAATGGGGGAACCACAGAGTGGGACAGGACCCCCAGCCCCCCAGCCCAGCACTGACACTTCAGGGGCCTTCCATGCTGCCACCATCCACCGCTGCCCATCCCCTCCCAGCTGAACCCTGCTGTGCCATGGCTAAAAATAAATCCATCAATTTCTAGGAAAGCTCCTTGGAGAGCATGAGCGAGTGGAAGCACATGGCCAGGAGGAGCATGCGTGGTCCAGGGGAAGCAGCATCCTTGGGAGCAGACCAGGGGGTCACCAAGCCCCTCCACATGGCCAGAGCCAGTCCAGGACACCTGCAGCATCCCCAGATCCCACGTGAACATCTTTTTCCCAATCCACTGCTTCCCAGAGCATCCAGATGAGGGGAAAAGGGGAGTCAAGGCTGGGGCAGCGCAGGACCTGCTCATCCCTGGAGAAATCTCCCCCTTGCTTACCCTGGCGTGGGGGAGGATGTCGGGGGGGCTGAAGGCAGCATTGCCACCCATCCTGGGGACAAGAAACCTTTGTGATCAGGATGGAAGGGGCGTCAGCCAGGGGGGCAAAGCTGGAATAGCAACACGGGGTATCTATTTCTTCCCCAAACGCCGCTGTGAGACATCAGCCCCCTCCCCTGCACTGCTTGGCCCCCAGCACATAACTGAGGACAGCTTTGCTGAGCTGCTAAGCTCCCGTTTAAGCAGCTGAGAGCAAGTGGCCGGATTTCCAGCCAGCGCATCCCTCCGGCTGCTCATTCGGCCAGAAATGCCGGGGTGGGGGCCGGGTGCCGCCGTCCCCGCGGGGGAACAGCCGCCCCGGCTCTGCCTCGCCGCTCGCCCGCTCAGGCATTAACGCCGCCGTCAGCACAGATTAATTCTGCCCTGGGCTCCGCGCCACAGCTGCAACACGAGGCTCTTGTGCGCCAGCCCCCGTGTTTTCTGCAGGAGGAGCCTGGTCACATCCAGATCCCAAAGGGAATGTGCAAAGGCTCGCTTAGGGATGGGTCTCCACACCAGGACACGTTTGCGTGGCAGGGAAGTGCGGGAGCTCACCTTTCTGTGGCCGGGCTGGCAGTGCCAGCGGCACCACGCACGGCCTGGGGTGCTGGTGCCCTCCGTGCGGGCTCCTCCCGGCCTCTCACACAGCAAGGGGCTACTCCCACGGGAAGAGCTCTCAGGAAGGATTTTGTGAAATAGTTGGAAGCACATTCAGAGGCTCCACGAGGCTCTCTCCTTAAAATGCCCCTTTTTATTGCAGGGTGCCTGCCCCATCAGCAAACCCATCTCAACACCAGGCTGTTGGTGACATCTGTCCAGTTCCTCTTCCAGGCTGTGACTGTCCCAGGCCACTGCAGGGAGGGCTTTCTCCTTGGGTGACACTGTTGCCCAATCTCTGAGTTCACGTACGAAGGGACCAGAGCTGGGACAAAGAGACCAGGCAGGAGGCAGAGCCGTGTGAAATACTGGCGTGTTTATTGGTTGGCACTAGATTACAGCCCACACTCTCGGCAAACTGGCATCCACCAATTTAATTTTTTCAGTTTTTCACTCTTTTAAAGACAGTGACGGCCTCCCCCTTGCACACAACTCAACAGAGGAAACCCCTCGTGACAGGACCCCGCCGCACCACCCGGCTCCACACAAGGAGAGCCCTCCGGCCTTTCTGGAGACACTGTGGATGAAAGGTCAGAATCACATGGGATGTCCTGCACCTGCCAGCCAGGACCGAGCAGGAGCAGGAGAACATCTGCATTATCCAGAGGTTCCAACTGAGACGGATCCCCAAAGGAAACAGAACGTGTTTTCTACTTCACACGTGTGACTTTGAACAAAGGTGGTGTAAGAACACATCGGTGAGAAAGAGAAAAGAGCATCTATTGCAATGCTCCATTTCCAAAGGGCCTTTGCTGTTGCAAAGTGTTTCTGCAAACTATTTAATTTGTTGTAACCCTCCCATGCGAAGTTCACCAGGAGATTAGAAACACCAAGTGCTGGAGGGAGGAACAGAGATCTGCAGCCAAGAAAATAAACCCAAACAGATTATAGGAATTACAAGTACAAAACCATCTTGAATTCACAGAGAATTGAGTATTTCACTTGCAACTTATGAAAATTACTGAAAATATCAGGCCTTTTAAAATCCTAACAAAACAGCAAGTTTGTTCTCTCCATCAGTTTTCCTTCTGCAAACTTGCTGACACTTCCCTGGGAAAGCCAGGTGGCAGGAGTGGCACAAGAACCTCCATGAGACATCCCAGCTGACCCCAGCACATCCCAGCTGACCCCAGCACATCCCAACTGACCCCAGCACATCCCAGCTGACCCCACCATTGCATGGACCACAGCACCCAGGGATCCCTCACCAGGCTCTGTGGTTGCCATCGGCCCCCACCCCAGGCTGGACATTTCGATGACTTGGATCAGTACCTGGAAGGGCTCCGAACTCGTTTTCCCTTGCACCTGGGTCAGTTCCACCCTCAGTTGTGGGGGTGAGGTCGAAGGTACCAGCTCAGACACAAACCAGAAACAGTCAAAGCCCTACAGCTCTGACCAACCATGAAGATTCCTTGTTTTGGGGAGGAATGGAGAAGCCTCAGGCAAACACACCCACGGACAGGATGTTGGACAATGGACCCTGGTCATTCATCCCTCAACCAGGGTCTGGGGCCCCTTTCTCCTGATTTGGGGGGGCTGCCAGGAACCCCCCATGTACACAGAGCTCATGGAAGGACTGAGCAGCAAAGGCAAAGTGATCATTCCAGATTTTCTGATTTAATAAATATAAAATAGGACACACAGGAAATTGAACAAACACTCTCACACCTCCCCAGGTTCATTTCTGAGGCAATTCTAGAGCCGATTCATCAAGTATAACATCAAAATTCCCATCTTCCCAAAAAAAAAAAAAAAGAAAGAAAAGAAAAAACCCTATGGACTAGCACCAAAGAGAGATTTATAAATCTCTTAAATACAACTTCAGTCCAGTTCAGTTTCTTTTTCACCAGCTACACCTTTGTTATGCACAGACCCCCTGACACCACCCCCAGCATAGCACTCCAGGATCTCGGCAGCCCAGAGCAGCTGGGTTAGTTCATTCCAAGGTTAGGAAAATGAGGATCACGCCCTGTATGTGTCAGGAGCTCAGGGACCAGCTGAGGGGCACTCAAGCCATGAGGTCACCACGTCCCTGCAGGGCTGCAGCCACCAGATGATGCCATTACTGAGCAGGAGAATGGAGCCAGGAGGGGAAACCCAGCCTGGGAGCAAGACCAGAGCAGGCACTGCGTCACCCAGAGGGAAAAGCTCCTCACACTGCAACCCTGTCACTGCTTGGGGCAGGTTTGGCTGAAGATACAGCTCCAATCCTCCCCCAGCACCAGCCACAGGCTCCTCTTGGGGGGGTCCAACCCCAAACCAATCCCTCCCCAACGCCCAGTGTCCCCCCCCCTATGCTCTGCACAGGGAGGGATGCTGCATCTGGCTGTGTGAAAGCACAAACATTTGAGATAAAACAGAGAGAACAGGCAGGAAACCTACAGCTCTTGTACAAGTGTTACTTGTTGGACCTGTGCAGCCTCCAGGATTTCATTCTCCGGGAGTGACCCGTGTGCTGCGGAATGCTGAACACAGCTTCTGCATGGAAAAGCTGAGGCAAAGGCCCAAAGCCCCTGCTAGATCCGGGAAGGGAACTGAGGATTCCTGACATTCCCTACTCACATTTTCAGCCAGAATACTTTGTGGCCACACAAGGGAAAAAGCAACACTTGCAGATTCCAATCCCTTTTCGTTTTTCCCTTTACAGAGTTTGCTTTAAGGCACATTCCAGCTCAGGCTGAATGAGTGCTCCACAGGAGAGTAGGGAAGAGCTCACAGCATCCATCTACACAGGAACAGAGCTGGTGGGAAAGCTGATCCTGCCATTCATTCCAGCTCCCACCAAACCCAGCTCCCACCTTGCCCCCAGCACCAGGGCAGACAGCAGGAAGTTTGGGGGGCCCTGATGCGCAGCCCTCAGGCTCTGCTCCCTTCCTCTGCTTATTCCCAGAACACCTCCACCTGGCTGAGCTGGAAGCAGACCAACCTGAGGAGATTGTCACCGTGTCCCCTCCCTGCTGTCACTGCCTCGATCCTTGGGGGTTTTACAGCCCGAAGTTTAATGTGTTTTCAATTTGAAAAAAAATCTTTTTAGTTTGCACAGTGGCTGTTAACTCCACATCCAGGGAATGTTCTGCCTAATGTTGTACCTGGAGAGGTGAATGCCAATGGCTCAGAATTCCCAGTGCCACGGCAGTTCTGAGCCAGGGTGTGCTGGCGCTGCTGACCATACTGAGTGTGGACAGCTCGGCCAGTGCTGCTGGGAACTGGCAACACTGCCCTGAGATAGGGGAGGCACAGCTGTGACACTGAGGTTCCAACAAACCACTCAAACAATCCATCTTTGGGAAGCCACCAGACGTACTTTAACATCACTGAATTCCAGATTTCAGGGAGAATGGGTAAAACCCCTCCCTTCTTTCACTCTTCTCTCCCAGGAAAAGGCAGCACCTCCCAGGCCCAGCAGTGGCCCAGCCAGGCAGCACCCACCACACAGCAGGGAAATCCCCCAATCCCCACCTGGGCTTACTCTGAACTGCAAAAGGGTTCTTCCCTTTGAAATGTGCCTTTGAACAACCTCAGTGTGAGCAAAGTCACATCTGAAACCCAAACCCGCCCAACAGCAACCACCTCAGCCAGGTGCTCTGTGGTTCCTGCCACACACGATTTCCAAGCTGCCAATAACCAAAGAACCAAAATCCCTTTTCCACAACAACAAATCCTTGTCTGGGAGACACTCCCCAAAGCCAGAGCCACACAATTCCAGCTCTGCTGAGTTTCATTACACTCAGCTCTCTCTGCAGAGGGACGTCCATCTGCCTCTTAAGTTTTACACATCAGGTAGGACCACCAGAGAGATTTGGAATCTGACAAATCCTCCTGGAAGGATCCAGCAGCACTTGGACACACAGGTATTCCAGGGGTGTCTTCCTTTTCTCCTGCTCCCATGCTGGAGTCACCAAACTGGTGCAGAGTTCCCTTGCCCCTCACTGGTGTAGCAAGAGTGGGGCGTCCTTGGACAATGACCACAGGAATGAAAAGCAGCAAGAGAAGAAGGGACCCCATTACCGACATCACTGTGCCCCTAAGGAGCTGCAGACGGACCCCCAGGGCCCAGAGGTGATGAAAAGCAGCAGCCCCTCACCTGTGCCCCACTCATACCCCAAACCAGAATTGCAGACCTGCCATGACGGGGGGACCAAACAACTGCTGCACCTCGCTGGCTGTCTGGGGACATCCTGTGTCATACCCACCTCCCAGCAGTGCCCAGAGAGCACAGCCAGGCTGAGAGCCAGCTAAGAACTGCTCCCATGGGATGCTGAGACACTGCTCCACATAAGGTTCAGGCCAGCTGAGGTTAAGAATCCCGCTATCCATCGCTACCAGCTTGGAACAGCACCAGTTCTAGCACGGCTGGGAGCCCCAGGCTCATCCCCTGGGATTCGGCACACTCAGGACAGTGGCCCCAGCAGTGAGACTGAGCAGCACCGTCCGGGCTGCAGAACCAGAGCCATGCTCCCAGCAGCTCCCCTGTTCCTCACACAGACAGGGCGATTTGTCAGTCCCAAACCAATTAACACCAGTTTAGATAAAACCACTCCAGCTGCTGGGGTTGCAGCTGTACCAGCTCTAGAGAGAACCTCAGATGCTGAGGAAGATGGGAATTGTGTGGTGCAGGGAGAGGTTCAGGGAGCACAGGGCTAAGGCCTGGTCTGAAATTTGCATCTCTTCAATCAAGGCTATTCCTGCCCCAGGAGCCATTTCCAGTTACAAGGCATAACATCAGCCACTCCGTGGTAACAGCATCAATCCATGCCACATTAGAACACTTTCTTGGCACAATTTATTTTTTCTGACCCAAACAAATAAGCCATTAGCAAGTCATTAACAATATTCTACCCTAAATTGTCAGTTTAACAGCCCTGTAAAAACATTTTTAGTTTAAAAACAAAAGTGTGCATGCTGCTGATATTAAAACTGCAGTTACTCTTTCAGGAGTACCAGCTGTTTTGTTGCAAAGCATTTCCAACATACTAATCTGTACAGTAGAGACCAAGACTCGTCGAAGGCAGTAGACGGCTGTGTCAGGTGCCTCGCAGGGCGCGGGGACAGCGACTCTGGGAATTTCTTGGACACTTCCAGACAGAATATTCAAGCCCTTTTGAGAGTTTGGTTCAGGCTGACCAGCACATAGTGAGAAAGGATTGTACATTCGTCTCTAAGTTGAAGTGAGCTGAACTGGTGTAATTTAGGCTCAATTCCAGATGCTTGGGTTTGAGCTACTCCTTGAATAATGGGCTGTTCCTTACGCGTGGTTTTCCATGTCAGCGATCACTGGCACTACTTTTGGCCTTGCTACTCCACACCGATGAAAGCAGGGAGAACAAGGAAAGGAACAGAAGAGGATCTTAAAATGAACAGCTTCTTGCCAAAACAGCAAGGATACCATTCCCCCTTGTCCCAGGCTCCATGGATATTTCTATCAGATTTTCATATTGTAAGCGCTTCTCAGAGAAAGCTCCAGAACAGTGAGTGTTTATTAGAATATTTTTTGTTAAATAAAGAGCAGGAAAAAAAAAAAGGAAAAAAAAGTACTGCAGATTTAATTTCACATCTTGGCTCTGCTCTGACAAAGGAGAAGTTACTGAACTCAGCAACCACTTCTTGTCCCAAGCCAGGGATTAATTAATGCCCCTCCCAAAACTTGTACCTGCCCCAACCCACCCCCCAACCCCAACCTTTCCCATTTTATTTCCCAACTAGACAACACTGTTGGCAAATCAAGACAGCATGAAACGTACAGCAAGAAAACAACAAACCCCCGTGTGAAGTGTGCCAACGCATCGGGGAGCTCTCCTGTGCTGCTCCCCCGGAATGCTGCCGGAGGCAGCTGTACCTCGCACGGAGGGCACACTCCGAGCACGCTGCACAGTGCGACCCTAAGTGCTGCAGAACCACAGGACAAGAGACCGAACACCTGAATCTTCCCCCCAGGACTTCTCTTCAGGGATACGCGCGTGGTTCTCCGAGCGCGGCAGCAACACTCGGTGAGCACGAGCCGACGCTTCAGCACAAATCCCAAGTCTCCAGTTGAGCACGGCGTAAGGCATGTGGACAAGAGAGACACGAGCAGGACGCAGCGGGAGCAGGGGACAGCATTGGTGAGCCACACTCCAGTTTGTCCGTCTGACCCCTCTGCAGCCCGATTCCCACCGCAGCCGACGCGATCCGGGTGCTGCCGCAGTGCTGCTGAGGCTGTTTGGTTTTGGCCAACGGTTCCAGACCAGCTCCTTGTGGTTTCACTCGGATGGAAACGCAGAAACATTGGGAAGCTGTCGGAGAAGCCGTAGGGATGTCTGCAGGGATGTCTGCAGGTGATTCGAACTCTGCCCTCAACTTCAAGTGTCACTGCACTAAATCGGGAGATACTGGATGGGGAGTAAACTGGCCCAGCCACTAGCACTGTCACAGAATGTGTGTTTTTAAAAAACAGAACAAAAGGCAAACAGATTAATTATGAACCCTTCTTTGCAGAAGCAGACCAGGATTAAAAAAAAAAATTCCCACGAAATTAAAATGTTAGATCCTCCATCTAAAAAAAAATTTATACAGATGTGCTGCAAGTGATACCCACATGGGTCTGAGCAGCACCTTACAGTACAGACTAAGACTTGAAGAGCTGATCTCACATTGGAAGTCTTCTATTAAAAAAAAAAAAAAAAAAAAGTGGCTCTGGCTGGGGTGACACAAAGGGGACACTTGGGACACTTCAGAGCATGAGGCAGAGGCGGGGCTGGCAGCGGAGTACCAGGAAAGGGGCACTTCATGCACAAAATGTATTTTACAAAATACAGATCCAAAAACAAAAAAGCAAAAAAAGCCAACAAAGAAAAAAAAAAAATCCCACCTTGCACTAAATCGCAGCACTCTGAACACTTGCTCTGCCCCAGGCGGCTGCCCATGCCTGGTGTGAGGGAGGAGGCATGGAAACGGGGAGGGGAGGGAAATCCAGGTCTCAGTCTGCTTTTGGGAATTGCCCTCGCAGGGACGTCGTCAGTCATCTGATGTCAGACACGGAGCTCTCGGAGTACGGCGTGGTCATGACCGGGGTGCCGTTGTTGGCCAGACAGCCTTGCCTCAAGGTTTCAAAATACGAGGCCTGCACTGGTTTATGATACTGCAGAACTTTTATGGCATCTTCTATCTTAAACCATTCCCTTTTCCTTCCTGGGGACAAAGAGAGAAATCAGTAGATGCAACCTAACAATGTTCTCTGATCTCAAGGGCCTCCCCATCCCCAGGGACAGGTGTTTGTTTAGGGCAGCACATCCCATCTTGCATTTCTTAATTTAAAAAAACATTATTTTGCTATTTCTGCTATTTCTATTCAAGCCAGATGCTCATTTTAAGGCAACTCACAACACACACACCAAGCACCAGCCAATTTCCATCAGTTTGCAAGTAGACTTCAGTTTCCTGTGGACAGCTCTCAGTTCTTACTCTTCCCATAAAGACCCTGAGGAGAGTCATGTTCCATTTGCTGCAGTGCAGTCACAAACCTTGTGGCAACAACAGGTTCATTTCCATTTGGGAATCCAATTCAAATGCAACGATTTCAAAGATAACAGGGAATGATTAACCCACATGTATTTCCTCTAGTCTCAGACAGGACAGTTCTTCATGCTCTTTGCTTGGTACCTTCCAGTGGAAGAATTAAACACAGAATTGCTGCAGAGGCAGCTGGACACTTACTTGGCTTCTCCTGGGCCACAGAGGTAACAAAAGCATCAATTTCACCACAAATTATTTTTCCAAGCAACCAAAGGACACACCTCTGCCACTTTTCCCAATGACACTCACACAGATTCCAGGTCCCAGAGGGATGCTGAGCTGACTTGTGGTTTGTTTCCATCAGTTAATGCAGCAAGCACCAAGCTTACCAATATTGACCGAGTCCTCCCAGTCCTCCAACACTTCGGTGACGATGAGTACGTAAACATAGGTCCTGTGCTTCCTGTCCCGGTTCTGGAAGGCAAAGGGGACACAGTAACAACCAAGCTCCCACAGCAACAACAAACCTTTTCAGGCAGGGGGGCACTGGGCAATTGCAAACTGCCCACCTTGGGTGCAGCTCCTCCCACATCAAAGCTTGTTCGTAGCTGCTAAAAACTGTTGTGTTTTAAATGTGAGATGGTCTGAAAGCGTTAATAGGGACACCCAAAAGTGTAGTTCCTGATCTGTGGAGCAGTGCTTTGTGGACTGATGCGCTTACAAATTAGTTCTTCAGCTGGGAAGATTTTTACCTATTTCACATGAAAGAGTGACAGAACAACAGCAAGAAGAGCCGTGTCCGGTACCTGCTGACTGCCAGGTGTGGCTGTGAGTGCTAAAAATGAAGGGGGACCCCACTCCCCAGCTTTTGGCAGCCCCGAGGATATTCAGTCACACCAGTTATCACCAGTGACTTCACTGAAGCGCCCACTGAAAACACCAGAACTGCTGAGCAGGTGTGTTTTTATTTACCAGGGACTTTGAAGTTTGCACCAAACCAGCACCCACTCACCCCACAACCCTGTAGAGCCATTGTTACTCCAAGACGATTTTTTGCAACAAAATTTCACAGCGCCCACGTCTGAAACTTACCTCAAAAATTCCCACTAATCTTCCTAACGTCCCTTTCACTCCAGCCTAGGGAAGTTAAAAGAGAAAAGAAACATGCTTTAACAACAGCTCAGTATGTGTTTCCTACTTGTTGAGCAGGACCGGCTCCTTTAGGACAGGAAGCGAACACTCGAAAATTCTGCTAATCTTAAACCAACACAGTCACAAGACAAGCAGCAGAAATTTATCCCAAGCACTCAACATCCAAGCATTCCCAGGATTTTTTTTCTTGTTTCCCTACATTCAAACAATTTTGAATTCAATCTGGAGGAAGAAGAAATATTTGAGGAGTTACTCCTTGCATAACAATACACTCCTCGTGACCACAATCTCCTCTGCAGGTTATTACAGCCTGAGCACGGGGAACATTGGCTTTGGGGTTTAGCAGTTTTACCCCTTCAAAGTCAGAGTTTAAGGAAATAAAGTATGTGTAAAGCATCCACTTACACTCCAAGAGCAACGTGACAGCTCCCAGGTATTTCAGGGGTGTCCTGCACACACTTGAAACAAGCCAATAAAAGCACCAAATGCTG
This sequence comes from Corvus kubaryi, assembly GCF_017639235.1. Classification (NCBI taxonomy): domain Eukaryota; kingdom Metazoa; phylum Chordata; class Aves; order Passeriformes; family Corvidae; genus Corvus; species Corvus kubaryi. Next base: position 1,726,003 of record NW_024582078.1, on the reverse strand, counting down.
TGATGTGGCCCCGGCAGCAGGCACAAGAGGGGTTTGGACATAACACAAAGGGCAGATCCATGCTGAAATAAAGCTCTTGAATCAAGCAGAGACACAAATCAAGAGATCTAAGCAACAGTTTCGTCTATTTGAGTACTACTGAGGATGTACCACTCCATCACATTTGGTGTCCCTTTCGGTACCTCTCTGCTGGCTCATTCCCCGCCCTCCTCAGCTCTCCGTGCAAAATCCGAGCCCACTCTTCTGCCCTTGCTTTATATTCCCTCCTTTTTATGACTGTAAATGGTTGGAACTCAAGTGCTACAGACAAGATGAGATCTTGCTCCATGATTTAACAGGTCTGAACCAACCCACGCAGCCTGGCACACGACCCAGCCACAACTGGGAGGTAGAGTCGGCTCCGTCTCCAGCAGCTGGAACACATCCCATGAACAGCCCAGGGAAATTGTGCCTCTTGCAGATGAGAGACAGAGATCTGATTATGCCAGACTTCTCTTTTTTTAAAAAAAGATGTTTGGGTCACATTAATGATAAGACAAATTCTCTGTCCTGCTGACCAGCTGCTGCACAGTCTCATGTTGTCAGAAAGGAAGAATTTTCCTTAATGAGATGATTTTCCTGGTTAAGTTCCAGCCTACTGCATGAACAGGCACCAAACAATCCAGCCAGAGCACACCTCACTCCTGCTTCCAACAGGAGCTGATGTGGAACTGCCCCAGGAGCAAAGGGGCTGGAGCTCCCTCACTACAAGCAGTCACAGAAATCTATAAATCCTTTTGGTAACGCACTCACTGAGCTCCACTTCTAGGAAGTGAATAGATCAATCTTTTATTTCATTTTTGGACTCAGGCTTTATTGTCTCACCAGTACTTCTGATATCCTGCTTAGCCCAGAGGTGCCCCACTGACTGTGACCCCAGGGGCTATTTCTGGAGCGAGCAGCAATTCCATGAAGGAGCAGCAATTCCATGAAGGTCGGTGCCCATGTGTGCAGGACGGGCCGGGCAGAGCCGGCCTGACCTTTGCGGGCGAGCGATTCCACCTCCTCTGCCAACCCTGCTGACCTGGGCTCAGCCTTCTCTGAAGGCATCTGGAATGCAAATGCTTCAAATGCATTTCCCTCAAGGAACTCCTTCAGCACTGGGATGTATTTTTAGCTAAGCCGTGTTCAACAGGCAGCAGCAACACAGGGAGGAACTGGAGGCTTCCACCTTCACAACATACGGACATGAATGCATTAAAAGGTGAAGCATAATCAAATATTTCTGAAAAATAACTGTCTTAAGCCAATTCTTTGCTGGTTCCTGGAAAATGCTGTTGAATTTCTGCTCTCCTTACCTGTAGGCACTGAATCAAAAGCCAGGGATGCTGTTGTGATGGTTTAGTGAACTCTCAAGTCTGAATAGAAATAAATCTATCTCCAGGCAACTGGCCAGCCTGGAGATGAAGGATGAATTCTGCTCAACCAACCTCCCAGGCAGTTTATCCCAGCTCTAGAACTGTGTTGGAAGTAGCAGAGGGAGGTGGGGAGCGCTTCCTTCTGTGCTGGTAGAGACGATGGAAATAACACTGTCTGCAAACCAGGATCTTCCTGCTCTGTCCTGCCTGGTCTTATTTGCCCAAAAAGGCACAAAAAACGATACCAAGACAAACATGTCCTGTAGAAAAATCATGTTGAATTATCATCAGACAACTTGAGAAAGCTCTAAGCTTTGCTTCACGCACGAACTTCTCATGTGCAGTTGTAAATGGTGACATAAAAGAATGATTCGGTTCAAAAAAGCACTGGGCTGATTTTATAAAGCAAGTTCTTACTAAAGCCTGCAAAACACATCAGTCACTGCTCCTGGGGGCCAATGCCTCTCTCAGTCCATTTTCCAGGTACAGTGGATTTTAAAGACAACACACAGGACACCCAACACCAACAGGATTGTCATACACCTGTTTTTGATAAATTCCCACACCAACAGGAGACTTGGTCTCGGTACAATGGAACCGACAACCATGCAAGTGGAATTCACAGTCTCACACAAATTTCTAACGCAGAAGTTGCCCAAGACCTATGAGAAAATAACCTATAGCTGTTATCACTAACAAGTCAAGCTTGGTAGCCAGCAAGACAATTGCCAGGCTCCTCCCTGGGCAAGCTCCCCATCTCTCCATTTCATATAGGCCAAGAAAATTTTCTTGGAGCGTTAAAGCACAGTCCCAGGCTCACCCAGGACTGCAGCAGGATCTAAATCTTAATTTGCAGCAGATGACTCAGGAATTTTCTCCTCGATAGTAAATGGATTGAGAATGCTGTGCCCTCCTGGGCCAGAACAGTGAGTGAGGCAGAGGCAGCACAATTGATTTTGTACCCCTCTAAGCACTGGAAGTGCTGCACAGGGAGCCCGTGCTGCAATCCTCAAAGTACATGGAGAATCCTAGGAGGATCCTAGGAGGATGTTACTGAACCCATCAACAGGGGTTGGACAGCGCCAGCACCAACTGTTCCAACTGCAGGTGTGGAAACAAAGCAAGGCAATCACACGACAGGATTCCCTGGGAGAGGCACGCTCAGGTACAGCAGAGGACACACAGAGCTGGCAAAAGGAGCTTTTTCCCTGCTCTGCTGATCTAAATCAGTGTCCAGGGTCCAGGGGAGGAGGAAAAGGCAGCTCTGGCAAGAGCACATCAGCCACAGACACTGCAGAGCCAGCTGCCTGACCAGCACACACTTCAAACCCCCACCGCACCCAGAGGGGTGGGCTGGGAGCTCAGGACAAGGAACAAAAACACGGAGGAAATGAAGCTTTACTAGTTCTGCTGCTCTTGGAACAACTTGTTTTAATAAAGAAAAATTACTGAAGACATCCAAGAACAGCAGGTTCAGGTTTCAAAGCTGAAAATAAGTTGGGGTCAGATGCAAAAAGCAGCCTGCAGCAACACCATCTGTTCCTCGGGACAGCTTTTATTTCCTTCCATCTGAGCTAAGGAAAATGTGGGTTGGAATTTCAGCTATTTTACTTTGCTCTATTAGGCTCAAAGCCTGCATCTACTACAGATTACTGCTGGGCAAGAGGACTGTGGTGGAACACCCAAATCTTTGCTCTAAGACCTGCACTACTGAAGGTGCAAATCCCACCCAGAAGGGCTGGGGACATGTTTGAAGGATGCTGATTCCAGGCCAGCTGGGCAAACTCTGCCGTCTCAGAGAGAGTCAGACTCATTCATCTAATTCTGTACTGTATGACACCTTTATTTGCTTCTACACTTGTGAAAGAGAAATGAAATTCCATGTCAGAATGAAGAACTTTCAGACACTGTACTCGTTTTTGTGAAGTTCGAGTACCCAGGGTTAAGGGACAGTGACTTTGAGCCACCACTTGCACTGGGTATGACCAACTAGGAGGAGTTCAAGGCCATCATCTTATCATTCATCTTTAAAAACAATCTTCCTATTTTAGCACTGAAAGATATCGATATCTGTGTTCTAAATCACTAACAAAATACATGAAACAGGAAAGATTATCTATAAGGTATGTTTAGAAGAGAGGAAAAAACAGTTCCAGCAACCAGATCAAAGTACTGCCACGATGGACTATTCTTGATATTGGCACCAATTGCCTGTTTGATCACAGATCAAGCACAGCTTATCTGGCTTTTGACTCCCATGAAGAAAGCACAACTAACACTCCTGCAATGCTATAAAATTTGACATTTACTAAGTATTTAAAGGTCAGGATGTGAAGAATGCTCTAAGTGAAAAATGAACTGGTGCTGAGTTTCACAGATGAGTGTGAAGGCTTTTTTCAAAGTCACTCTATAATAAGTTTAAGGCACCATGATGTTCATCAGTTGCTCACACTTATAAAAACCCCTTATTCCTAAGCAAAAAACAGACTCCATGAGCACCAACACCTGTTTGAAAAGGGCACACACCTTCCAGAAGGTGAACTTTAGAATGCACATGGAGCTCCCAGCTCTGTAGGACTGACTCCAGCACTTCTCAACAACCTGTCAGAAATAAGAAGGTTTTTTCTGAAGAGGCTGCTCTGACCCAGAGCTGCTGTGTGTCTACTGTCACTCTGCCACAAACAATGCCCAATTACTCCAGTCACTTCCAATTTCATGCAGACAACAGCAAGCATGACAAGTGTTGGTACCTGTCTATGTTAATACTTGTGCTGGTGCAGACTCATACAGATAAAGACTACCTCAAACTAGGACAAGGACTTGAACCGGGACAGAGGGATCACAGCCTTCACTCAGAATCAACATTTCATTTTTGGAACAGGAAGAGGGAAAAGTTAGATAACTTTAGATGACAATTATTCCAGCAATAATGTTCATAAACCCAAACACACACACACACAGTAAAATTAAAACAGTGAATGCAGAAATTAAAATGTTCATTTTGGGAAGAATATTTTGAAAAAAATGCACACCAGGCAAAAGAGAATGAACTGAGAAGGGACAGCCTATTGTCATCCTCAAAGCCACAAGCAATGGGAAGGGTCACAAGTCCTTACAGCTCTTCCAACCGGCTCTTACTAAAAATGGGAAAAGGCATACCAAAGTCAAGGAAAGAAACCCCACACATTTCTCCCACAGCTTTGAGCAGCATTGCTCATTGACATGGGGAAAACTGGATTTTCCCTCTCCCAGCTTGAGCAGCAAACTGGAACTGTTCAGCTAAGCTGTGTCCCCACAAGTGACAGACACGGCTGTCCCAGGAGAGAAGCAAAAACATCAAACCTACTCAGAAATCAGCCTCAGCTCCAACTGACCCCAAAACACATGGAAGGGAGAGCAAGGGCTCCCAGCAGCCTCCTGAAACCCTTCCTGCCAAACCAATAGCATGAACTGGGCAGCTGGGTGCTCCTGTCCTTCCCAACACTCCTGCTGTGCTCCAACAACATCCCCCCTGCACGAAGCAAACAGTTCCTGGAGCCCGAGGCCAGGGATGTGGGGGATAATTCTGTGTGCAGATCACCAGCAGCACGGGAGCACAGCTCATCTGGGAAAGGCCTTGCACTCCTACAGCTCTGCCAGCACCACTGGCAGCTGCAGGGCGCTCACACCAGACAGATCTGTGTCAGCTCCTTCACCTGCACCACCCAGGGCTGCAGGTGCCCAGGTGATTCACGGGTGCTCCCAGCGCTCCGAGCTGCCGCCGCTCCCTGTTGGGAGCAGCTGGGCAGAGGTGCCTCGCTGAGCAGAACTCACCCCTGCCAGGCTGCCAGGGCTTGAGTTACACTGGCAGTGGGCACCGCTCCACGTGAGCAGGGAACACCAGCCGAGGAGCGGGATTATCTCAGCCAGCCCAAACCAGTTCCTGCGCTGCCGGAGCCGTGCCAGGGCTCCCTTCCAGGCAGCGCTGTCATGGAAAGAGCGCGGCTCTCCCAGGGCGCTGCTGCCCGTGCAGGGAGCGTCCCTGCACATTTATTTTAAGGGTTGAGAGGCGAAGCTCTGCACCTCCTGAATGAACCCTGGGCTTCTGTATCAAATCACTTCATTATTAATAACGCTTGGGCTGAAAAGCAGGACTCTGCAGCTATAAATATTTCTATTGTTCTGGTTACACTCACTTTGGCTTGTAAAGTGGTTGAAAGGTTGCCGAGTTACTGGAAAAGCAGGAGCTGGGCTACAAGCTAGAAATAAAATTTGCAAGCAACAATTCTCAGTATTAGAGGGACCTAAAGACACTTAAAAAAATAAACTTTGACTGTATAATCTCTTTCTGATACACTGCTAGATTATAAAAACATCCGAAGAGAAACACACAACTCGAGATCTGCCGTATTAGGTTAGTCCAGCAGTACAAACATTCAGAGTTTTGTTAGACAGCAGCAGGTACTTCCAAATAATTCAGGAAGAAACCTGCATGTACCAGACAATTCAATAAAGCAGCGACAGGAGAAGCTTCCTCCCAAGTCCCATCAATTAGCTCTTGATTCCTGTTCTGCACAGAGCACAAAGATTTATAACCCTCTTAAAAGCATTTTTAATCCTGCCTTATGTAACTGTGAACCTACTTGGTCATTCCATCCATAATTATGCAGTCGTTTCTGAACCCAACCATCTCCCCAGCTGGTTAATATTCAGAAGCAAATTCTAAAGACATGTTTTACATACACTGCAGTCAACTGCCATTTGCTGCCTTTACACTTCTTATGAAGAAAAAAATTGTTCTTCCAGCTTTAAGAGAAAAATATGCCTTCTCCCTACAGCCCACTGATGTGTGTTTGATCTGCTATTTGATCTCCTTCCTGAAACAGCTTCATGCAAAAAGGAAAAAAAAAACCAAACCAAGCAACCAACCCATGCACACTTTAGGAATTGCTGCTGGTAACTTATGGCCAATTTCACTTATTCACATAAACCTCACCATGTGTTCTAAACCAAAACATACTGAGGTCCCTATATTTGGAGTGCTTCTAGTGGCTCATAAGGGTTTATTTCTACCTTCTACCCAAGTACTAGGCAGGTCCACAAAGGCACAGCTGAATTTTGAGTTCTCTTGCAGAGAAAACGAAGCAATCATCACATATACATTGAAGTGACTAAAGCTGAACTTTATTTTCAGTTAAAGGTATCAGCCAAGGACAAGTTCATTCCAACAGAGAGGTTTAATTACATTCCCATGTTCTCTTTATTTAGGACTCCATTTTTCTCCCACGTGGGATGGGGATATCACCAGCGACCCAACCTCACTCTCCACCTCAAGGAGAAGGAGGAAGAGTGATGAAAACAAACCCACAGAACCCGGGCTAACAGTGCAGGGTGAAGCCACTCACCTCTTCACAGACCTCACGCACGGCGGCCACGCCGGGCTCCTCCTCAGGCTCCATGCCACCCCCGGGGACAATCCATCGGTCCGGATGGCGACTACTGCTCACCAGCAGCACCTGTGGAGAGCAGAGCACAGCTGATGGGGCACCCCCAATGCTCCCTTTCAGGGCCCAGCTGAAGGGCAGAGATTGTCTTTGTGCCTCACACACCCCCAGACACGACCCACCCAAGGCGAGGCCTTGCCAATACTCGCTCTTCCCTCAGCCCCATCCAGACAGCCATGGAAATTCCATGAGCACTGACACCAAGGCACTCCCACGCTCCGTGTTGCTTCAGTCACTGCCTCTCCCTGCTCTGATGCATTGTAGGAAAAGCTGCCCCTGCACACCAAAACACTCGTTTGCACTGGACACAGCATCACTCACAGTGTGAGTTCACTGCAGAGTCCTCACAGCTTGGCACGCACCTCAGGCAACAAGAGAAATGCCCAGATGCTGCTCAGCACCTTCACCCCAGCTCTGCAGTCAGCACTGGGCTACTTTTGGTTTAGAGGAGGTTGTTCAATGAGGTATAAGCAAAATAAAAGCCAATATTAAACCTATTAAACTTAAAACCCCCAGGAAAGGGCTGCACAGAAGGACAGACTTTTGTGAATGAGAAAAACGGTTCAACCTTCCTCCCAGGAGGGATTTGCCATACACATGCTTTGTGGCAGTTTTTTGTGAAACACATTTTATTCCAGTGCAATTCTGCTCTGTACAAGTTCAGGTTCTGACTTGCCACCTCCCAGCAAGACAAACTCTAACTAACACTCTCAACTGGCTACAGACTGTCCCAAAGAACAGCGAGACGCTGTGCTTATTAAATCGACTTGCAATACATCCATGAGCAGAGATGGAAACTAAAAACAAAACTAATACTGTTGTCCAGCTCTCTATACAAAGCTCCTTCATTAGAGTCATCCTGTTGTACTTCATCATTTCACTGGCACAAAGCTTGGAGCCAAAGAGACTTGCTCCAGAAACTTTCCAGCATACCAGTCCAATTAGGTTCCAGGCCAGCTGTAACAGTGTCAGACATTTGGGAGTTACACTGCAGAGACACTGAAATCCCAGGCTTTACTGGGGAAACAGTGAGCTGCCAGTAGGATATGAAAAGATTCACACTAATTATCAAAAGCAATCTACCTACAGAACTCAAAATTAAATTTCCAAAACAAAAACAAGTACAAGATTTCCAGACTTTCCCACAGTTTTTGGTTTATCTTGAAAATTCTCATCTGCCAACTGACCAAACTCATACTGGAAACAAATGAAGCTGCAAGGGCCACCGCAGTTTCACAGTTCCAAGTGGGATGGTCCCTGCCTGTCCTGTCCTCTGGCCAGGCTATGACAGAACAGCATCTACTTTACAGTGACATCCCGAGTGTTTGGCCCTCTCCAAGAGGAAGGCAGAATTCCTTTCCCCCAGGCATCCAGTCCATGTAAAGCACCACCAGAAAGCCATGCCTAAATAGGGAATGTAAACTTCATTCATCCTCAGAGCCCTCGGGACAGCAGCCAGTCCCTGCCAGGCCATCCCTAGCCACCTCAGTTTGCCACTGTGCCTCTTCCTAGCACAGTACTTGACTTCTACTCCATCCTCACTCATCGTCCAGAAGAGTTTGGACTCTAATTCCTGACTCCAGGTCAGCTGGTGATTCCAAGGACAAAGCTGAAAGAGCAGGAACAGCCACTTCAAGTGCACCTTTGCTGCCCGGTAAGGAAGCACCAGCTCTGCCACTTCCCATTGCAATTCAGAGCTCCAGCTCAAGGCAGGGAAAAAAAGTGGAAAAATATTTTTTAAAGCTGCAGAACGAGATCTTTGAAACTCAGCACAGCAAACCTCACACCCCTGAACTCCTGCCACCTTCCAGGCGTGAGAACAAGGATCTGCTGTGGAACCCTGGACACAGACTGCTCCAGGAAACCTGCTCGGGCTGAGACAATGCCTCAGCAACACATCAGGAGGAACTTTTGGGTGTAAACAACGGTTTGAGGCAAAGTAAATTAACTTCAGCTGCTCTGGCAGTTGAGCATTTTCTGAATAGAACTAACATGAACAACCCTTGCTGGGAAGGAAAAACCTGTCATTCTCACACTTTTATGTAATCAGACTATTTCCTGTTTAATAAAAAGGAAATCCCATCAAGAGAGAGCAGGAAACAAGCCCTACAAGGTCATTCTTTTAAAACAACTTCAAACAGGATATTGCTACCAATGAGCTCTCCCAAGACAAAGGGGCTGAGTTCCAAACAAGGGGGAGACATTGCTGTGTTGGGAAAAAAAACCACACTTCCAACACCAGTCCCGTATCCCGATACATGCATTCAGAGGGATCAAGGAAAAGGTTGTCATCATCCAAATCCCAGAAAGGTTTGGGGTGGAAGGGACCTTAAAGCCCATCTCATTCCATCCCCTGCTACCTTCCAGTAGACCAGCCCAGGGTACAGGCGGCTTTTTGGCTCATTAACTTCTTTATTACATAAATAACTTTTATTTAAATACATTTTGAAGTAGTTAATTTAATCTAAATAGCCATCAAAAGTACAACAAAATTTACTTATTTTATTTTTTTTAATCAGGCTAGAACACATAAGAAGGGTGGAAATTTCCATTTTATCCCTGCCAGGCAACTGTGTTTAAGATGGCTACTGAGACTCTTGGCCTGCCAGGGATTTTGGAGTTGGATTTTGAAGCCACGTCTTGAAGACTTTTTGGAAAAGCATTTGCAGGTAACACGTCACATGGCCAAGTTGTGTTTTCCAGGATTTCAAAGACAATTATGTCATTTCAAAGCAGGGAAGTGAGCAACACAAGCCTGTCTGGCAAGGCAGGAGGTGGCCCTGCTGAAACTTTCACACACAATCCCCCACAAAAGAGAAAGTTTAGAAAAACAAGCCAAGTTTGAAGTGTGCAGCAGGGGCTCGAAGCAGAGCCTCATGGCAAGGACCTTCAAAGCTGCACACAACAAACAAATCCAAACAAACCTGAGCAGGACTAACCCCGCCTGGAGGAGACAGGAAACACACCAAGACATCTAAGGCTGCCCAGACAGCCACATGGAATAAGGAGCTCCATGGGAAAAGGGGAAAAGAGTTTGTCCCTGGGATAAATCCTGGGCATCCCCGATACACAGTGCTGACTTTAAAACAACCCAGTTACACACAAACCTACTGTATCCACATGGAGGGGTTTTCCTGGATTTTTTTTCACAGGAATAATGGGGCTCTGCAAAGCAAAAACTGGGCAACCAATATCAGGCAGAGAATTAACTCCCCATTTGTGAAACAGAGGCAGAGGGATTCCCAGGTTCTTCCATGCTGTGGTGGATTTAAACAACAACCACCAGCCATAAATAAAACCAGAGCAGCAACACCATAAGGAAAAGGATTCCTCGAAAGAGGCTCCACAGCAGCATTTGAGCAGACGAAAAGGGCCATGGCCCTGTGAGAAGCTGGGCTGCAGTGTGAGTAGAAAATGAGCTGAGAACCTTCCAGACCCCCAGGAAAAGCCAGTGCTATCCACCTGTGCCAGCCGGGGCCCGGCAAGCTGGCAGCCAGCACAGGGAACAGCAGGCAAGATGTTAAATCCGGGGTCTGGCCCAGCAGCCTCCTGCTGCCAGGAGCCGATCCATAGCTGCTGGCTCCTGACACAGCCTCTGCACTGCCTTACAGGCTTCCTCTCAATATTTTCAGACTTTCCCTCAATATTGACATGCTTCCTATGAATACTGTCGTGCTTTCTATCAACATTAAGCCATAAATCACATTGTTTGCACAGCGACTGAAGCACAAACCTCCCGGCATTGCAACTCATTTCCCACTCCAGCATCATTTATCAGAGCACAGCCTGCAAGGAAACGCTGCCGCAGAGGCTGCAGGAGCTGGGAGGAGAAGATGGCTGACTGCAAGGCTTTTGCTGTACGATCTGCCTTTGTCTCAAAGTTTCAGTTTAAAACAAGTGTGTTCTCAGGAGCTGAGCTGTGCTCCCATGTGCCCCATGGCCAGGCAGATCCCAGAGCTGGCGCTGTGTCCAGCGTAACAAACACCTTGGATCCTTCACTCAAAATTAACAAACATTCTCCCAATCCCCAAATATCATTACCGAAATGCTTTTCTACCTGACAAAAGTGAGATGTTCATTTGACCACACCAAACAACCTTTAAGCCCTGTGACCAGCAAGGGGGGAGAACTGGAGGAGCAGGGAGGAGAAGAGGGACACTGCTGTCACCAAAGCTGTGCAAAATTAATCTCATTTCCCCAGCAGCAACACGGCCTCCCCAACAAATCACGTGTTTTGCCAAACTGCAAAGGCAGGAGGGCCCCAGGGCACACGCCAGGGCTTACGGGAGGGCTTCTCCCACCCTCTTGCTATTCCAGGCACGTTCCGGAGCTCGCACATGGCAGGAGTGAGTCCAGCCCGTGGTCAGCAGGGCTACAGCCGGCCCTGCACCTGGCAGGGTCAGCAGCTGGGACCACAACACACACTCTCAACAGCCACAGAAATCCCTCCTCTGACCATAACAGCCTGTCCTGCCAGGAGCATTCCTGTTCCTCAACAGGATACGTTTCCTTAGACAAGTGTTATTTTTGCACACACACCTGCACCAGGCTCCGTGGGATAATGGGATTTAACCTACAACGTGGTACCCAGGAACTGAAGGTGGGAAATTCATGGCAGGACGCGCAAAGGGGATGGGATTTGTGCTACAGAACTTGACAGAAGTAAAGCACAAGTTTTGGAATGGGAGCAAGAGGTGAACTGGAAGAAGTTCAAGTCATTTCAAGTGCTTGGATCACACCTACAGTCCTATAACCAGAGAGGAAAAAATACAGCAGATTCTGTTGGTTTTTAGGCTGCTGGTTAGAATAACAATAATAAATCACCACGTACCGCGCTGCTGCTCTGGCTCCAGAACTCCACGGGTCCTGTTACTGCTACTGCAGCGCTCCTGCGACTTCAGAGCCACTGCCTGCTCCTACCAGGGAGGAACACGATCCCAAGTCCTCCCTCTCCAGTGAAATTATGGTTTAGATAACCACAAAAATTATCTGCAACATGCCTTCCCAGGCTTTGGGAGCAGCTGAACTGCCTGCAGCAGCGGCCGCTGCTTTCAGAAGCCAAGGGCTGATAAGGGGCACTCCCAGAGAGAGACCCCAAACCCCAGAACCTATTTCTGCCTGTCAAAACCAGTTTGGTGACCACTCAGTGCTTACACAACTTGTCCAGGCGAACCTTTTCCAGAAGGAATACTGGCTTGTAAAGTGCCTTTTTGAATAAGGGAGGAAAAAAAGGCAATGAAGGGGTATTTGGGCTTTTTACAGAGCCCAAATGACTCTCGCTGTCAGCAGCTGCACGCTTTTCTGATTAACCACCCTACTCAGGAAATAACAGCACACACAAACTCTTAGGAAGCTGCTCAAATATAAGTAGTTAATTCTACACACAGCATCAATATATGTCACCAGCATGAGGAGAAGCAATCCCTGAAACATCTGACAAAAATCTACCCATCAGGTAATCGTATCTCTCCAAATTTCACAGGTTAATGTGAAATTTCTGAGAACAGAGTCAGTGTGCAATATCCAGTAGCAGAGACAGGAATTCTGAAACAAATACACAAAATTTGAGAGATCCTTAACTGGTTCTGTGCAGTCAGTCACTCAGTTGGGCTGAAAAAGAACAAGTGCTTAAAGAAACAGAGGCCCAGCTTCCCATTGGATGTCATCTACGGCATTTCCACATGGATGTTTGCTATTTGTAAGGTAGAACTGAGTTCATTAATTTTGCTCTATCCAAGCAAACCAGGAGAACTCTCCTTATTTTAAAAGAAGGTAAAATTCCAAGCACATGATTGGGGTTTTTTTGACTAAGAAGGGAAAGAGCTGTTTTTCCAGACTGTGGGAGACCCTCCATGGAAAGACTAAGTCCCCTGGCAGCAGTCCCTGCTGGGTGCACCCCCAAATGCTGGTACCTGTCTCCACACTGCAGGAGTTTGTCTGAAGGGTGCTGAGATGAACCAAGTCAGGCAACTGGATGTGAGGGTTTTTTCTAAAAAAAAAAGTGGGGGGGGGCACAGAACACAGAGTGAGGAGAAAAAGGTAGGAAAACCAGCTCCTAGCCAAGCAGTAAATGGATCTGAGGTGGAAGAGATTGCACAGCAGTGTTCTGCAGAGAACAGACACAGCCACCACTGTTGGGTCCTTCTCCACAGACCAAGGGTGGAGCACACCCTCTTTCCATATTCATCACTTTTCCCTGAGCTGCAGCAGAACAAAACTGACTCAATTCTTCAGTTTCACAACAGCTTGCTGAGCTTCCAGTAAATGAAGTGAAAATTTAACAATTTTCATTCTTTTGTTGTTTGGGAAAGTACAAGAGACTGTGGAATCGCTTGTAAAACTGTTTAGTGACAGCTGCTTTTGTGGGAAGGCAAAACACTTTTTAAGATGAAAGACAGGTCTTGCAGAGGTTTATCCATGCTCCTGCTCTTGGAGAGCACAATCTACAGTTCTACACAATCTACAGGGCTGAGAGAGACAGGAGAAGCACAGGCAAGAGATCCACTTCCAAGCTGCTCCTTATCCCCCTGGAGATGCAGTAACAGGTTAGCAGCAGACCAGGAGAATTTTATTTGGGTTCAACCACAACCCTTTTATGCAGCAGATGGGAGCACACGGCCAAGCCCAGCCATCAGAACAGGGATTCTGAGAGTGTATTCCACGGAAAGCAGGATGATCATATGATGCTGGATTCGCTTACATCCCAACAGCGAAGCACTCAGAGTGGTTTTAGCTGTTATTGGTTTACACTGGGGCCGAGGCACAGGGGACAGCCCAGGAGCACCGCGTGATCCCCACCACACTCGGCGGGTTCCAATCCCAGCTCTGCTGCGTTACATCACAGCTGGAGTAAAACCGGCCCAGGAGAGGCCAGAAGGAAAAGAAAAAAAGGTTCGTTTGCATTCCAATGGCTTTCCCAGGGGCCACCCGGCCCAGCTCTCCCCGTGACCGAAGGGCTCGGCGTGTGCCAGGGCACCGGCCCCTGGGTGAAACCTCTCTTCTCCCAGCTCCATTCAGGCCTCATTCACCGCTCAGAAAAGATTCTTCCAGAGGCATTTTCTCCAAAAAAAAAAGTCTTTAAAAATGCCCGTGGTTAACGAGCAGCTTGTCCTTTCACAGACACAATGTGGGCATGTTCAAACCCGCCGCTGCCCCAGCCGCGGACCCACGGCCCAGCGGTGCCTCTTTATTCCTGTCGAACGCCACCCGGAGCACGGCTCCATCTGCTGCGGCACACTGAGGCATGAGGGGCATTTTCTGGGATGTTTCCTCATGAGAACAGCTGGTCCGCACAAAAAATATGTGTGTTACGTAAAAATAACACCCTGATGGCAATGCTGAGGGGCAGGGACATCCCAAGCAATGAACGCACTGATTGATTCCAGAGGTAGCGCAGGACTCGGGAGCTCTCCCTCCACATTCTCCTTCCACAGTTCTGCAAATATCCCGGGAGTTCACTCCATGTGAAAAGATGGGAATAGCAAAGTCCTGGTGTCTGGCTGCTGGAAGGTCCTTTGAAGTCTGTTCCCACTCTTTGAATGAATCCCGTTGCTGCCCCGGCTCTCCCTGTTGCCCAAGGATTGTTGGGAAACCACACACAATTTGGGGGGTTGCCACAATGCCCAAAAAATGTATTTATTTTCTCCATTTGAGATTCATGTTGAAATGAATTCTCCCTCTGCTGCTTTTTAAAGGAATATGTAACAAAGGCATCTTTTCAGCCAATGCTTGGTCTTACAAAAACGTTCCAGAGCTTTTTTCATGCCCAAAAGTAGCGGCTTCCAAATGCAATGCAGAGACAATGTGCGACCTCCAGCAGCATAGGGAAAAAATAAATCACTTAAAAACTAAAAAAGAATGAAGTATTTCTCTGTTAAGACTCTTTATTTGCAAATGTAACACCAAACCAAGGACATGGTGTTTTATCAATCTCTGGGGATCGCTAAGATTTCAAAGAAAAATACATCAGTGAACTGAAGCGTCAGGGGGAAACACCTAAACAGAAGAAAGTAGCCTCCTCTGTAAGTATAAACAGAATTCTCTTATTTTTTCTTGTTCACTGACAAACTTTTTTATTTCAAGAACTAATGAGGGGTTAGAAACAGGAAAAAAAATGTGTTTTTTGAATTCATAGCAGGAAATGAAGAAAGACAAGAGCAAAGTTCTACTGTCTCTAAAGCATTTAAAAGACACAGTAATGAGAAACAGCCAGTCTTAGGAAAAATCCTACTTTAATATAGAAAGTTTAATTTATTTATCAAAACATGCTTCTTTTCTTCTCTCTTTTTTTCCAACACTAAGCTTTTAATAGATCTTTAATGTACATACTTTGGCTCTGGCTCTTTCTCTCCTCCTTGGAGACACCTTTTAAATAGATCTCAATTTCCATTTGAATAGAAGCAATCAATAATAAAATACGTCAGTAACATTAAAAAGTATTATTGTCCAAGAGCAAACCATTAAAACTTTCACAGCCATTTACAACTCTGTACTTAAACGTTTACAGGCAACACCTTGTTTGCTATCAAAAAAGTGCAAGTAGCAGTGAGTGGGCACCAGTCAACTTCTCTTGAAGTCTATTTAAAAGCCAACAAATCAGAATTAACCCAAGAAATAATTAGAAAGGAAAATTTATAAGGTGTCCTGTTAGCTGATTTCACTCATTGACAGAAGTTTAACTTCAATGCCTTTTGGCCAAGGCCAGGTGCAGGATCTGAGCACAGAGTCCGTCCCAGTGGGGTTAATTCTGCGGGATTGGGTAAAAACTTCCCCAGATGTATTTCTGACAAGCCCTCTTCCTGGGCAGCTCCCAGAGCAGAAGCATAACAGATGGGAACAGAGGATGCAGATTCAGCTTGGGGTGCAACTCACAGGTACCACACACAGCCCTTCAAAGGCTCCCAGATCAGAACCGTCCTTCCCTGCCTCACTCCTGCTGTGGCTCCTCACCGGCAGCACACACACGGCACATCCCGAGGAAACCCACTCCAGCCCAGCCTGCAGCACTTCCACAGCACCCAGTGCTCCCTCCCTGAGGTGTCCCAGGGCAGCACAGCCACTGCCAGCTGCCACTGCGAGCTCAGGGACGAAGCCACCAACAGCGACCACAGGGACAACACGGCGCTCACCCAGAACCTCCACTGCCCCGCACACAAAAACCTTCCCAGAGCTTACAGACCCCTGGGAATGACCCGGCACAACCAGCACAGGGAGCCAGCTCCCTCAAATCCTGCCTGAAACCAGAAACAGATTGTTCTACTCCAGCTCTTACCTAGAAACTAGAGCCTGAATGAGTTTACATTCAATCCACTGTAGGTGGAGACCACAGCAGAGACACAACTGACATAAAAGTGGTTTTAAATCTCAGCCTTACACCAGCCTGACAGCTGAGCCTGCTGGAAGCATCTGTCCCATGCCAGCATGCCTCTGGAACGAGTTCACTTTCCTCCTTCAACCTCTTGGGTCAGCACTGTGACACTGCCCCACAGCCTGGTGTCCCAGCACAGTGAGGGCTCTGACAGCTGTCATTAACACACCTCGATGTCCCCAGCACCACGAGGGCTCTGTCACCAGCTCCCACGGGCCGGAGGAATCAGCTGGAGCCTGTACAACACTGCAGGCTGAGGTGTGTTAAAATAAAACTCACAACCAGTCACATGCTGATTGCCTCAGACACCTGTCAAAAGTACTTTTCTACCCTCAACCACACTGCAGTCACACATGGCCAAGCCTCCACCTCTTGAGAAGAGCCTGCAAACTGCCCTACTAATGGTGTAAAATGGCATCAAGGCACTCCAACGCCCTCACCCACCCGTGCTGAGCACCCCCAGCATCATCACACAAACAATGATGTTCTTCTTCATGGTCAGTCCATAAATTTCCTGGAAGCCCGTGGGAAGGACCAGCTACACTGAATGCTGCACCAACACTGCTGTCATTTCAGACCATTTCTGCTGAAATGCTGACACTCCTCATCACGCCAGCACAGCTACAAAGGGCTTGTGCAGCCTCGTTCACGTTAAATAATAACTGGATGTATGCTAATTGCCTTTCCTCCAGTGAACTGTCTGCATTCCCTTCCGATTTCCTGTAGCTACAAATATGATAATGAGGAGAACAAAGACTTTAGCACAGCCACTCGGGCACAGCAAATGCAGTGGAGTGTGTACGCCCGGCTCCGGCAGCAGCAGCAGAAGGGAACCTGCAGCCTTGCTGCTCTGACCGCCCCGAGCCCACCTTCAGGAGGTGTCAATAAAGACTCGTGTAAAATCGCACATCGCAGCGAAGTTTCTCTTTGTAACTTCCCGGACAATGCAACCCCTTAGCAACGCGGCCGCTCTGAAACCAACCAATGCACCTTTAATTCCCACTTCCTCCCAAGCTCTCTGGACAGCAACTTCTGGCACTCCATCAGTCCCCTTTTATCCCAGTTTCTTTTTATAAATCCAAGGTCAGGTTTCCTCTCCCATCTCATGTGATGTGCTGGACTGAAGTTCTGCCAGCGTGGTCGGTCCCCTCGGCTGCCAAACCCCCTGCCGCGCTCCCCTCAGCCTGTCCCGCCGCCCACCGGGCATCTCCGCGGCTCCAGCGGAGAGGAATAACCAAGTGGGAAGCACCAACTCTCCCAGCGACGCTGAACTGCGCTTATTAAAAATAAAACCCCGCTCGGACCGAGTCCCCCTACCCCGGCCGGCTCGGGGGTCCCGGGCCTGCCCTCGCCCCCCGGCCCGGCCCTCACCTCCTCCTCGCTCTCGCTGCGGAAGCACAGGCAGGCCGCCCGCTTCTTGTAGCCGTCCCCGTCGTAGGTGCGCGTCTGGTTGGACTTGAGCTTCATCATCCTCCGCTCCGGGGGTGGCGGGGCCGGAGGACGCGCGGCCCGGAGGGCGGGGGCGGGCGGGACCCGCCGGGCGGCGAAGGACAGGGAGGCGCGGGGGGACCGCCTGCCCACGACAGTCTCTCTCTGGGTCTCGCTTTGTGGGTCTCGCTACGCGCTGCCGCCCTTCGCCCGCCTCACCCCTGCCGTCACTCCCGGCCGCGCCGCCGCTGCCGCCCGCGCTCCGGCCACCGCCGACGACGACCGCGCCGCCATCTTGGGGCTCGCTACGCAAACGGCGTAGGGCCGCCAGGCGGGGAGGCGGCGCTGCCCCTCCGGCCTGACGGCGCGCTCGCTACGCAAAGGGCGCAGCACGGCTTCCAGAATCGCTCCCCCCGCGCAGGCGGCGCCGCCACGCCCCCGCCCCGGCTCTCGCGCTCTGCGCCATTGGCTCAGGCCGCGTTCGGGAATAGGGCGGGCGGCGCGGAGCGGCGGCGGCGGGCGCACGGCCTTACGCAAACGGCGCACGGCCTTACGCAAACGGCGCAGGGGCCGGGCCGGCCGCGCGCACGTGGCCCCGCTGTGACAGCGGCTCCGCGGGGACAGCGGCGCCCGCCCTGCGCCGCGAGGGGGCGCTGCAGCAGCGGCAGCACCGCGGGTTCGTGCCAGGCCCCGCCCCTCCGGTGACAGCGCGGGCCCGTGTCCAGCGCCGGTGACATTCCGTGTGTGTGTGTGTGTGTGTGTGTGTGTGTGTCCAGCGCCGGTGACATTCCGTGTGTGTGTGTGTGTGTGTGTGTGTGTGTCCAGCCCCGGT
>NW_024582078.1:1688275-1692496 GCF_017639235.1 Corvus kubaryi | reverse complement strand
TGGGGTGCGGGATGCCGGGGTCCCTTGCCGGGATGGGGTGCGGGATGCCCGGGTCCCTTGAGGGGATGGGTGGACGGCGGGGGGGATGCTGTGCAAGTTCCGGGCAGTACGGCATGGCTTTGCACCCCCCGGCAGGACACAATGTCCCCTGATCCCTTCTGCAAGCCAGGGAGGCTGGGGGGGTATATGACCTTCACCCCTTCCGTGTGTCCAGTGGGGTGCTGGGGAAAGGGACACCCCTTCTGCAATGCTGCCGCACTCCCGGGCTTGTGCCTCAGTTTCCCCATCCGCAAATAATGGGGGGGAACTTGTGCTGTCCCTGTCATCGCTGTCCCCCTGCCCAACAAACACCTTTACCCCATCACGGGACCCCCTCCTTTCAGCACTGTCACCCCAGCTTCTGCCTTGCTGCTCCCCCATCTCCCCACTTTCCTGTCCCCTCTGGCTCCAAGTCTGCTTCCCCACCAGAGACAGCTGGAATTCCACTGTCCCTCCGCCTCTCCTGCTCCCAGCAGCCCCATTTGCCTCCTGTCACCACCAGCTCCGGGTCCATCCCACCAAGGCTCAGGGGACGGGACCCCCGTGCCAGCGCGTGACGCTCCGCTTCCCCCCTCCCTGATGCAGAAGCGGGGGGATGGCACCGCCGTATCCTCCACCATCCCTGTTTGCCACTTCTGGGTTTAACTGCAAACCTCATCTTTGGATTTCTGCCTAAACCCGGCTCCCGGGACCGCACAAATCCCTGCTCAGTGTCCGAGCAGCCTTGTTTACCGCGGCGAGCCGAGGCGGCAGGATGAGACAGAGCTGCAGAGCTGGGCAGCCAGTGGAACCCCCAGCTGAGGCTGAGCCCCCTCTCCCTCCCCCAGGCCTGAGCACATGCAGGGGGTTGGCAATCCTGCTGCTGCTGCCCCTCCCGGGATCCCCATCCACATTCCCCATCCGCATTCCCGGCACATCCGCTGTCCCTGAGCTGGGCTGCAGGCTCCCCTGGAGAGATTCTTGCGTTATCTTCAAATGCCAAGCAAGCTTCCAGAAATTTTTGCACAAGGCTCCTAAAATCCTTAGAAGATTAATGGGTGCCCTGAGCAGGGCAGTTTTGGGAGCGCAGGAGGAAGGGGAAGGTCTCTGCAGAGCCCACATGAGCTGTGAAGCCGATCGCTGCCAGGGCTTGGAGCAAATGCGTCTCCCCTGGCTACTGCAACCTGGCAGCACCTGGCCCCCGGTGGCCTCCCGTCTGTGCACAGGACACGAGGCTCCTGGTCCTGCTCCTGGATCACTGAACCTCCTCTCTGGTTCTGGGGAGCCCACAAGCCCTGACCCTGCAGGGTCCAGCAGGTCCCCAGTCCTCAGATCCCCCCATGAATGCAGATGACGCTGGTGGAAACATAGGCACATTCCACCCAGGATTTGTTGGAAAAGTGGCTCCCAGAAGTTTCCCACCATTACCTACGTGCCCCCTCCAGGGTCCTGCTGCCCTTGCAGCCGCCTCATGCACTGCTCGAACACCAGGTCCCAGGCAGCCCCATGGTGCTGCTCTGGCCGAAATCCCATGGAGAATCCCCCACCATCCTGGATTTGGCTCTTTGCCCAAGGGCTCCAGCCCTGCTCATGTTGCAGCCAACTGGGTTTTGCCAGGGAATGCAGGAGGGACCCTGACGTGAGCCTGTTCCCACGGAGACAATACCCTGGAAGGGCCCAGGCTCACCACCTGCCTGGCCTTGGGCTTGGTTTGATGATGAGGGGGCAGGATGGGCGCTGAGGCTGCTCAGCCCCAAGCCCTGGGCGCTGCTGGTTTGGAGCTGCCAGCGTGAATCAGCAGCACCCACTTTAACCATTTCCTCACAGGGTCCACATGGGCTCTGGAGGGGACCACGCTTCAGCCACGCCACAGCCAAACCCCTCCACACCCCTTGGCTCCCTGAGAGCTCTGACCCTCACCAGCCTCAGGAGCGTTTTCCTCTCCCAGCCCCGTGGGATGCACGGACCAGCCCTGGGGTGGGAATCCCAGCTCAGCTGGGTCAGAGTTGAGCAGCGAACCAGGCACAGCTCCTGCAGCTGCAAAGCCTCTTGCGACGCACGTCGGTGTCGTGGGTTTTCCCTGGGACCTGCCGCTGTGCCTTGGCCACTTCACCCCCCACGTGCGGCCACCTCAAGCCCCGTGTGTGGCCACAACGGGAGCAGCAACATGGGCACTGGTACCCTCGGTGGATGCAGCCCCGGAACATGGTGGGAGATGCTGCTGCCAGGCTCCTCTGGACTTCCTTGGCTGAATCCATTTGTCTTTGCCACGAGTGGCTGTCATGTGGCCATAGTGGTGCATCACGGTGGCATGGGCGCTGCACCCCAAAACAGACTCTCAAGCAGCCCCATGCTGAGATAAGGGAGAGCAAATGACCTTTCCTGTGCCCAAAAGCCCGAGGCCCAGCCCACTTGCTTGGATTCCCACAGACCAGTGCAGCTCCCAGTGTGGCTTCCCCCTGCCCTGGATGCTCTCAGCAATAGTCGCTCACCCACTGCCCTCCCAGCAATGGGGCTCACACCTGGCGTGAACCTGCTGCCTGGGGACAGGATGGGGACACCATCTCGCTCTGTGCTCTGCTCCTCTCCTTACAGTGCATCTGCCACCATCCTGCTTTGGCCAGGGGCTCTTTGCAGCAGAGGAACCTGCACCAGAGGCTCTGCAGCCCCTCCTGCCCTTGGTCCCCACTGGCCTCAGCCAATATGCGCGGAGGCAGGAGTGTGACATCCCCATCCCCTGCTTCTTGGCTGCAGGAGAGATGCTGGGTCTGGGACCACAAACACAACTGGAGAGAGCAACCTGGGGACAGGGGACAGCAGGGCTGGAATGTCCCACCTTGCTGGGGACAGGGCTCTGCCAGCCAGGGCTCTGCCGTGGGGGTGCGGGCAGCTGCCCGTGCCCTGCCCGCGGTGTCAGCAGCACCAGCCTCTGCATTGCAGCAGCCTCCTGCCTGCGCAGGGCCACGGCCACAGCCCGGCCCCACAGAGGGCAGAGACCCCCCTGCAGCACCGGGGCAGCAGGAGCTGCCTGGAGGGTGAGAAGAGCTGTG
Organism: Corvus kubaryi; assembly: GCF_017639235.1. Lineage (NCBI taxonomy): Eukaryota > Metazoa > Chordata > Aves > Passeriformes > Corvidae > Corvus > Corvus kubaryi. The sequence continues at coordinate 1,689,428 of NW_024582078.1, read as the reverse complement.
TCAGTGCTCAGCGCCGAGCAGGCTGACAGGAGAGACACGCAGGGGAGCCGCTTCTGCAGGAGTAGCCCAAGGGCACGTGGAGCAGGAGCTGGGACAAACTCCACTGTCACTTGATGCCAAACACTCTGTGGCTTCTCCCTGGCAGCTCCGTGGAAGCGAGGGGCCGGAGCGGAGCCCCCCAGGCCGAGGGTACCCAAGCGGCAGCGCGTGGCTGGGGCTGGCAGCTCTCCACACTCTGCAGGCGCCAGGCATCACCGCCAGCTGCCCTGATACGAGCTGATGGGCTGCTCTGGCAGGGCCGGGGGGCTGGCAGGGGGCTGGCACGCGTGGCACAGGCGGCCGAGGCGGCCCGGTGTGGTGGGGGCACACGCACGTGCACGGGCGTGCGAGGGTGGTCGTGCGTGGGGGTGCGTGGCAGGAGAGTGGCAACGAGGCGGCAGCGTTAGCTGGGAAGTGATGCAGAGCCAAAAATAACCCCCGGGCTGCGGCTCGGACCAGGTAGTGGCTCGGAGAGGGAGCTGCGGCAGCCACGTCCGCAGTGCCCCATGGCACGAGCGGCTCGCTGGGGGCAGCTGGGGCTGGCGCTGTGCCCCTGAGTCCTGGGGTACACCCAGCCGCGGGTGTGCTCCCTCCCTGCAGTCCCCATCCCAGCCCTGGCACGGTGGGGCTGTCACCCTGAGGGTGCCCTTGCCATGCCAGCGCAGCCTCTGCAGCAAAACCCAGAGGCACAGGACCCGGGCACTGCACTGTGCCCGTGGCTTTCAGGGGGGACGATGCCCACAGCACCTGCGGGGTCCCTTGGGGTTGTGCCACCAGGGGCTCTGTCACCGCTGCAGGTGCTGGGGTAGGGAGGGCAGTGGCAGTGCTGTGGTGCCAGGCAGGAGCAGTGGTGGCACTGTGGGTGCCGAGGACAGTGGCGGTGCTGTGGGTGCCAGGCAAGAGTAGTGTTGGTGCCATGGGTGCCAGGCAACGGCAGTGATGGTGCTGTGGGTGCCAGGCAGGGACAGTGGCTGTGCCATGGGTGCCAGGCAGGAGTGCTGTTGGTGCCGTGGGTGCCAGGCATGGTGGTGCCATGTGTGCCAGGCAGTGGCGGTGGCAGTGCCGTGGGTGCCAGGCAGGGACAGTGGCAGTGGGTGCCAGGAGGAGTGCTGGC
>NW_024582078.1:1652197-1688265 GCF_017639235.1 Corvus kubaryi | reverse complement strand
GGTGCCAGGCAGGGACAGTGGCAGTGGGTGCCAGGAGGAGTGCTGGCGATGCCGTGGGTGCCAGGCAGTGGCGGTGGCGGTGCCATGGGTGCCAGGCAGGCGCGGGCGCCGCGTGCAGCCGGCTGCGGGGGGACGCTGCTGTCCCCCATCCATCTGCGTCGCGGCGGCTGAACGAGGGACAGTCACGCGTTTATTTTTAACCGTCTGGGGAGGGTGGAGGGGATTGGTGCCTCCCTGGTTATATCACTAAATCCCTGCCAGGCCCTGTTAGTTCCAGCACAGCGAGCCCTGCGCCGTGCTCCAGTAACTGTTTCAGGCCCCCGTCCTCCTGGGGCTGTGCCCTGCCCTGGCCTGGCGACACCTCAAGGCCAGCTGTGCACACAGCTGGAGAGTGTGGGCACTCACCAGTGCTCCCCACGGGACCCTGTGCCCTCAGCCCTGCCCTCCCACCCCACCACAAGGCAGGGTACAGGCAACTGGGCCTCCCTCTGCCCGTTCCACCTCTGCAAGGAAGGGATGGTGTGTGAAGTTCACGGCCACATCCCTCTCCCACAGCCCTTTTGGGGACAGGGCAGGAGGAAATTTGAGCTCTTTGTGACCACTTTGTCCCCATCCCGGTGGCAGATGCCATGCAGGATAGGCCCAGTGCTTTCCTGTGGAAGCACTGGCCAAATCCAGGACAGGATGGGGATGCTGAGGGTGCCCATGGCCACCACAGTCCCTTCTCTGTCCCCACACGATGCCACCCCAGCCACCAGCCCCCTCCCAGCTCTCAGCAAAGTGGCAAAGGGTTAAGCCACGCAGCGGGGCCACATGACGCTCCGGGGATGCCGTTTTTCTGAAGATCAGGACGGATTAGGGTGGAATATCAGGACGAGAATTTCTTGGGCGGCACATCCCCTGACCCTGCCACGGCCCCTTGCCCAGCGGCTCCTGGTGCTGAGCCAGGCACCGGCCGGTGTGCGCCCATTGTGCTGCTCCCCAAGATTCCCTCCCAGCACCTCTGGCTCTGGGCTGTTTGGATGGCACCAAGTGGGTGGTGGGCACTGAAGGAGTCTGTGGGTCCAGAACTGGAGCAGGCACTGTCCCTGTGCCTGGAGGTTTTTCCCACAGAGCTGTTGACAGGAGGAATGGGGGTCCCCTGCACCGCCCGTGACTCCCCTCTCCTGTCCCCTCAGTGCATGAGGCTGGTGTTTGCCCAGGAAACCCCCAGCGCTTGCTCTGACGCCCGAGGCAGCGCCGGGAGCCATGTCGGGTTCCTACGACGAGTCGGCATCAGCCGCCGAGGAAACAACCGACAGCTTCTGGGAGGTGAGTCCCAGCCATCCTCTCCTCCCACAGACCCCACCACCACTGTCCCTGCACCCCAGGGTGCCCCCTGGGCTGGGGGCTGCCCTCACCTCCCTGCCTGAGAGCATCCCTGCTGCGGTGGCTTCGTGTCTGAGCTGGCTCTGCCAAAGGTCTCAACCTCAGCTGTCCCCGAAGGGCACAGAGTGACAGTGAGGACTGGAAAGAGTTGGTTTTGAGCAGCCCCAACCCAAAGCTCCATCCCTGCACCCCCAAATTGCCTGGTGCTTCCCCTGTAGCCACCCCAGGCCAGCTGGGGCTGAGCCAGGCAGGACGGTCACAGCCCCCACACCTGCCTGTCCCCATCCCAGGTGGGGAACTACAAGCGCACGGTGAAGCGGATCGATGATGGACACCGACTCTGCAATGACCTCATGAACTGCGTGCACGAGCGGGCCAAGATCGAGAAGTCCTACGCCCAGCAGCTCACCGACTGGTCCAAGCGGTGGAGGCAGCTCATCGAGAAAGGTACCATGGCTTCCCCAGGGGGAGGGCTGGGTCCCCACGCACCGTCACAGCATCACCTGGCAGAAATGGAGGGGGTAAGGGCAGTGGAGTGACCCCCAGCGGTCCCCTCGGCCCCCAGGTCCCCAGTATGGCAGCCTGGAGAAGGCATGGGCCGCGATCATGACGGAGGCGGACAAGGTGAGCGAGCTGCACCAGGAGGTGAAGAACAGCCTCCTGAACGACGACTTCGAGAAGGTCAAGAACTGGCAGAAGGACGCCTACCACAAGCAGATCATGGGGGGCTTCAAGGAGGCCAAGGAGGCTGAGGATGGCTTCCGCAAAGCCCAGAAGCCCTGGGCCAAGAAGCTCAAGGAGGTGAGAGAAACACGGCGTGTCCTGAGGCATCCCTGCATCCCCAGGTCTGGCTCTGTGTGCCCGGTCCCGGCTGGGAGAGATGTGTGGCACCTCCCCACAGGCAGAGGGGTGGGCAGGGGGCTGTGACTGCTACTCTGATGTCCCTTCCCTGTCTTCCCCACAGCTGGAGACAGCCAAGAAGGCCTATCACCTGGCATGCAAGGAGGAGAAGCTGGCCATGACCCGGGAAGCCAACAGCAAGGCGGATCAGTCCAACACCCCTGAGCAGCAGAAGAAGCTCCAGGACAAAGTGGAAAAGTGCAAGCAAGACGTGCAAAAGGTGTGAGGCACTGCCCTGTGCCGGACGCATGGGACATTGGGCAGGGGAAACCAGTGGAGATGGCCACCACCTCCCTTTCTCCACCATCCATTCCCATTTTCCCATCCCTGTGCTCCTGGAGAAGGATGAGGACTTGCAGGCAGCGCTCAGGGGAGTGTGAGTTGGGCAGGGATTTACCCCACTTATGGGGGCTGATTCCACCCACTGCAGCTCTTGGCTCAATTTGGGCTCCCCAGCCTGGTGAGCCCCAAACCAGACCTCTCAGCACCCAGAAACGGCCTCTGAGGTGCTCAAGGTACAACCAGGGTCCCTCCTGCGTTTTTTCAGACTCAGGAGAAGTACGAGAAGGTGCTGGACGAGCTGAACAAGTGCACCCCGCAGTACATCGAGAGCATGGAGCAGGTCTTCGAGCAGTGCCAGCAGTTTGAGGAGAAGAGGCTCAACTTCCTCAAGGAAATGCTCCTGGACATCAAGAGACACCTGAACCTGGCTGAGAGCAGCAGGTAGGGACAGTGAACGCTGGCCAACACGACGGTCACCAAGAGGTACCAGAGTGGCGGGAGGCTGTGCGGGAGCCTGGCGCCCCCCAGTGCCTCGGAGGACACCCAGCCTGGGCTCCAGGTGACACAGCCTGGGCACGCCCCCGTCCCACGCTGTCCCCGGGGGTCCCCCCTGACCCACAGCCCCCCAACCACGTCTCTCCCCACAGCTACGCCAACGTGTACCGAGAGCTGGAGCAGACCATCCGCCTGTCGGACGCGCAGGAGGACCTCCGGTGGTTCCGCAGCACCAGTGGCCCCGGGATGCCCATGAACTGGCCCCAGTTTGAGGTGAGGCTGGGCGCCCTGGCTGGGTGCTGGCAGCCCCGCGGGGCAGCCAGGCACTCAGGGGTTGGTCACTCTGTGCTTGCAGGAGTGGAACCCAGACCTGACGCACACGATAACGCGGAAGGAGAAGCAGAAGAAGGGCGAGGGGGTGGCCCTGACCAACGCCGGCAGCGCGGGCGACACGGGGGCTCAAGCGGGCGAGCGCGGGAGGTGAGGGCCAGCACGGAGGGGAGGTGCCATGAGAGGCGTGGCCTTTGCCGGTGCAAACATTTGGGGATGCGGGATGTCCTCGGTGAAAGCCACCCCTCCCTCTCCTCCCCCTCCCAGCGTGAGCAGCCACGACCGCGGGCAGACCTACAGCGCCGAGTGGTCCGATGACGAGGGCAGCAACTCCTTCAACACCAGCGAGGCCAACGGCGGCACCAACCCCTTCGATGAGGAGTCGGCGGGGAAGGGCGTGAGGGTGCGGGCTCTGTACGACTACGACGGGCAGGAGCAGGATGAGCTCAGCTTCAAAGCAGGTATGGTCCCTTGCCCCTGCCAGGTAGGACGGGGCTCGTCTGCTGGAGCTGTGGGTGTGAAATCCCTCAAATAATGTCTGAGTTGGCCCAGCACTTCAAAAGTTGAACTGTCGGAAAGGGGAAGGCGGAAGCTGAGCTCAAATGCAGAAGGGACAGGGCACGTGAGGGCTCATGGGTCACCCCTTGCCTTTCTATCCTACAAACTGGTGTGCCCAGGATGAGTCCTGCAAACCCCCAGCAGCTCCATCCCGGGGAGAAAAAGGGGATGGGAGAATTTCCAGCACCTGCAATGAGCTCTTCCCTTCCACCTTCCTCTCCAGGTGATGAACTAACCAAACTCGGTGAGGAAGACGAGCAGGGGTGGTGCAAAGGGCGCTTGGACAACGGGCAGCTGGGGCTGTACCCCGCCAACTACGTGGAGGCAATCTAAGTCTTGTGGTGTGCTCCTTGTCACCGTCAGCAGATAAATCCACCCTCCGTTGTCTCCATCTCTCCACCAGCCAACCAGCCATTCTGCCGTCTGGTCCTTCACTCCTCACCCTTAGAGATTCAGACATATTTTCCGACCAAGCTTTTATTTTTTTAAGAGTTGTCTCCGAAGAGTATTTTGCATAGTCGCTTTCTTCTAAGATAACGTGAAGCGAAAGATGACGTTGTCCGTTCGTCTACGTTAGTTGAATTTTTTTTTCTTTTCTGAGCGAAAAGCCGATACCTCAAGATCTTAAAGCCCAACCAGTGAGAGCTCCTGATTGGTTGGTTTTTAAAGATACTGAAATCATGAGCCGCCTTCTGATTGGCTGGAACTGTTCCGAAACGCACGGCGCCGAAGTTCCTGGGACCAACCAAATTCATCCCAGAAAACCAAGAGGGATTGGAGTCTGACTCCGTTGGTTTTTTTTTTTTTTTGGTGTTTCCATGTTCTCCCCAGTTCTCCCACCCCGAGGAAGGGGACGAATGCCCCCTTCAGCCCTGCGGCCATCCTTGAGATGCCCAGGTGAGGTGGGACCAGCCCCGCCATGGAGCTTGATGGCATCTCCTCAGCTTCCTCCTCCTCCCGGCTGGGCTGTCGGCGCACCCGGAGCGGGCGGAGGCTCCCGAGCCGATGCCCGGCCTGTGCTGCAGGGAGCAGCATCGCCCTGCGGATGGGCAGGTATCCAACGCACACCAGATCCGGGTGAGACGGCCCTAAAATCCAGCGCTGTTCGGAGAAGGACCCGGCACGGCCCAGTGCTGCTGGAAGCACCTTCATGGCCAGCCTGGGATAGCGAGGACTGCCTTGGGCACTGCTGGGGACGGTCCCCATCCGCCCCTTTCTGAAGAGAAGCAAGAGCAGAGCGGGACGGGGGATGAGCATCGTCCAGCCTTGCAGGGTGCCGGCAGGAGCTGCAGCCGGAGGAGAAGGGCTCAGGATACCCAGCCCAGGCAGAGCAGCTGCCTGGCGAAGACGGCCGGAAACAAGACACGCTTTGCCCTTTGCTTGTCCCCAAGGAGCTCTACCCCTCCTCCCCTGGGCCCTGCAGCTCCCGCGGCTGCTGCCACCCAGCACGGCCACCCCCACCCTCTGCCTCAAGCGCATTTGCCGTCCCGAGCTCTTCCCTACAGATCATCTCTCATTTCTTTCCATACCATCACCCTTAGCAGCATCAATGCCATGGGCTTCCCGCACGCTCCTCCTGCTCCTATCCTGCCCCCCCCCCCTCCGTTGGTTCGTGAATTTTTTGGCCCCAGGGATCCAGTGTTCTCGTGGATGCAGGGGAAGCACCGTGTGCTGGGCACGGTGGGCGGGAGCCTCCCGGCCCCTGCCAGGTACCGGAAAAAAACCACAAAGTCAGAAAAGACCCAACCAACCACCTGTCTCAGCAATGCACCCCAGTTTTTGTACATTGATTGTGTAATTTAAGAAGTATATATATAATATATATATCTCTCGTGATTGTATTTCCGTGGATACGACAACAAAAAGCAGCAAGAGAAAATAACCGAGCTCTGTCAGCGTCCTTGGCTCTGGGGTCTCCTTTGCTGTGCGTCTGTCTCACCCCCCAGGGGGGCAGCTGAGGGGGTTATGGACCCCCACTGCACCCCCACGTAGTGACACCCCCACCCCAAGGTTTGGGATGCAGTTGGATGCGGGACTCGGATGCATTGCTGGGGGGACCAGGGGCTGCAGGGCAGGGGGAACAGCCACTGCCTTTGGGGACTCCTGTGCCACTGCCAGACAAAGCCTTGGGAAACCCACGGACGGGCTCGAGGTGCCGCGGGGTTTGGGGCCATTCCAAGCACCAGCCCTGACCCAGCGCTCTCCTGAGCCTGTGAGAGCCCCTGCACAGCAGGCTGATGTCCTGGCCTCCCCCACCCTGCCAGAGACCTGTGAGGGGGACATGAGATCTGGGGTACCACCAGCACCCCTGGCCCATCCTCACAGTGCCCCTGCACTGGCTGCGTTGGGCGCACAGCAAATCACAGGACACACTTTGCTTTTTTTTTTTCTTTCCCCCCATTTTTTGTTCTTCCACCCCATTTTTTGTTCTTCCACCCCATTTTCCAAAGGCCAGGGCAGTTTTCCTCCTTCCCCTGCTCCTCACCACCCTCCATCCCTCCTGCCAGGGTGTGAGCAGGGCTGTCCGGATCTGCTGCTGTGGGAGCAGCACGGAACAGGAACAGAAGGGAAAGGCAGTAGCTGGCACCGGCAGCTTTTTTAAGGAAAAAAAATCAAAAGACCAAGAACCAGGTGTTTTTCCTTCTAAGCTCCCACAGAACATCTCTGGCAGCCTGGGCCACCCCTCTCCATTTGAACCTAAACCACAACTCATCGCCAGCCAAAACCAAAAAGCAAATAAACAGATAAAAAACCTATAATATAAAAGATCAACATTGCCAGGTAACTCTGACTCTGGTGCAACGAGCAGGTGAAGCAATTCCCAGCTCTCTGCCCTAGTCCAGCCTTGGCAGATCACACTCTCCAGAGGGAAATGGCAAAGCTGCCATCTCCATTTCCCCAAACTCCAGAATCAGGCAGTCCAAGTAAAATCCCAGTCAAGGGAAGAGCTCTGTGCCAGGGCACAGAACCTGGGGTCTTGGGAGGACTCTGGTGGCCCTGTGCACGAGAATGGGGACCCAGCTTGGGGGACCCCCACTGTGCACGGCTCCACAGCCACGCTTACTACTGCCCCCTTTGCAAAACTCCCATTTTCAGCACCAAATCCCTGCAAAGGGGAGAAGCTGAGCATGTCCTGGAGTGAAAAGCAAAAGGGGGGATGCACCTGTCCCAAGGGGGGCCCAAGGTCCCCAGTGGCACAGCTGCCATGGCAGGCAGCATCCTTGGTGGGTGCCAGGCTGCTCCCACACGGATTGGGACAGGACCCCACCGTGAGCAGCAGTGGATGTTCCTGTCCCTGCGGGTGCCACTGTCTCAGCTCGTGCCCCAGGCTTTTTCCCCCCTGAGCAATGGCTGGGGTGAAGCCACTTGCAGCCAGAACCCGGCAGGGAGATGGAGGAGGGGGGACAAGCCCAGCCACCGTGCCCACCCTTCCCATGGGAGGCAAGGGCTCTGCACGGTCCTTGCCCTGCACCAGGGCCTGCTGGAGGTGAGGGGTTCCCTGTGTCCGTTGCCAGCAGGTCCTGGCAGGGGAAGCCTCGCACCGCAGCTCAGGTCCTTGGTGCTGGCGGAGGGTCCCCGTGGCTGGGGCAGAGGGAGGCAGCGAAGGTCCCCCGTCCCTCCAGGGGCTCAGCCTGTCCCGCCGCCGCTCAGACCGGGTGGACGAACTGGTAGACGAGGCGCTGGGAGATGTCGGGCTTCCGGATGATCCCTTTCTTGTAGTACTGCCGGATGGAGCGGCTCAGCTTGTCGTAGTTCATGGCCGGGCGGTTCTTGCGGATGCCCCACAGCCGGGCCACCTGCGCCGAGTCCTCGATCTTGAAGATGCCTGCCAGGGGAGCGGGGCACGCAAGGTTACAGCATCTCCTGCCCCACCTCAGCCCCCCAGCGCCCGCCCCGGGGCCTCTGGAACATCCCCGCCCACCTTTGTCCTTGTTGAGCCAGCGGATGAAGCGCCCGTAGTTGTGCGGTTTCAGCAGCAGCTCCTTGAGGAACTGCCAGAGGTGGATGGGTTGGCCGGCGCAGGACGAGTCCACCTCGCTGTCGGCCCAGCTGGTGTCACCTCCTGCCACGGGAAGGGATGGGTGAGAGGAGGGAGAGGACAGACCTCGCTGCCGTGCACCATCCCAGGGAGCTGCATGAGCCCTCATCAGGGAACCCCGGCTCGATGCCGGAGGGTCTCCAGGGCTCAACCCAGGCACTGGGTCTGGAAGCTTTGCTTCGTCCTCCCTGTCTTGGAGCAGGAAGAACAGCTCAGTCCTACCCCGCGGGGGTGCAGGGGGTGTGGGACAGGGCCAGTGAGGGGCTCGTGGCCATTTCCCCTTCGCTGAACCTTGCAGAGAGCCCTGGGGCCGCCCTGGGGCAGAGGGAGTGCAACCGCACAGATCCCACAGCAGCACCTGCTCCAGTGCTCCGGATAATTGTAATTAAGCAGGAAGGGACCCCTCAAGTACCCCGGACCTGCCCGAGGCAGGAGTGGGACCAGTGGAGCTGAGCCCACACAGAACTCACCGCAGTATCTCACATCTCCAGGGGCAGCCTTCTCCTTCATCCAGGCGGCTGGAAGGGAGGAGCGGGGGATCAGAGGGGCACCTCCTGCTGCACAGCATCGCCCACCCTCCCCAGCTCCCTCCTGCTCCCTGGCACCCACCAGACTTCCAGATGTCGAGGTGGGCGTGCAGGATGTCGCCGCAGGCGGGCGAGCGCTGGCAGAACTGCTCCTCGGACATGGCACACAGGTCCTTTCCCGACAGCTCCTGGAAGGACTTCCCGATCTGCGGCAGCCGGTACTGGTGCTCCGTCCAGAGGATCCACTTCTGCACATTCCCGGGGCTCCAGTCCGTCGGGTCTGGAGGTGGAGGAGGGTGAGTGTGGCCAGCCGGGATCCATCCCCTCCTCCCGTTGTGGAGCAGCCGCACTCCCCCAGACCCCCACACACGGCTGGGCACCCCCCTTAAAGGCAGCGTGGCTGTGGCTCCCACACCAGCACATCCCTCCCTGGCCGCGCCCCGGGAGCACGGGGAGCACCCACCTGCGGCGATGTTGAGGAGCTTGCAGGCTGTCTCGATGTCCTTCAGCACCTCGCCCACCACCATGCTCTGCACCTGCTCCAGCGAGTGCTCCTCCAGGTGCAGGCTGCCCTGCAGGTCCCCCTCGGGCCCCAGCCCCAGGCCCTGGCTGTCGATGATGGGACATTGCTCCGGCTCCTTCCGCGCCTCCTCCCGCCCGCCCTGGGCGCCGCTGTGGGACGGTTCCCCGGCGCCCTTGGTGGCCCAGGCCGTGTCCTCCGGGTAGAGCATGTCGAAGTAGTGCAGGCAGAAGGCTGGCAGAGGCTGCTCAGGGGTGCTGGGGGGGCTGGGGCTCTCCGGGCAGCCCCAGCCCCGGGGGTCGGGGTCCCGCGGGGGTGGCAGCAGCGTCGGGTCCGGCCAGGCGAGGCGGCCGGGGGGCAGAGTGGTCAGCCCGGGGCTGGCACTGCCCATCCCTCCACTCAGCGCCGGCTCCAAACCTGCCCGGAGAGGAGAGAGGAGCAGAGCTCAGCCCAGCACTCCTGCCTTCCCGCCCCGCAGCCAGGCACAAAGGGAGGGACTAAGCCTGTTAGAGGGGAAAAAACCTCCAAAGAGCCCCACGGTGCCCTGCGAGCCTCCGGATGAGTGCGGGGTCAGCCACGGCTGGGGGGGCTGCCCCCGCTTTGGGAGGACCAACAGCAGCAGCCAGCAGGGAGAAGGAGCTCAGGAGATGAGCAGGATCTGACCCCTGTTTGGGGTCTGGGTGCTCAGGGTCTCCGCATGGGTTGCACCCCAAGCTGGCAGCCCCTCAGTCCCAGGTGGAGCTGAGGCCCTGGCGGGAGGTAACGGGGGACACTGGAGGGGCTCCCCAGCACCTGTACAGGACAGCCCTGGGGTGACGAGGGATGCCTGAGCCGCAGGGACACATTTCTGAGCATGGAAAACATCCTCTGCTGCTTCCACCTGAGGCACAGCAGCCTCCAGATCCAGATCTCCCAGCAGGGACCGAGCCCAGCACTGCAGCACCCAGCCCTTGGTCGCTGTTGCCAACCCCCAGATGAGAACTTTCCTTGCAAGACAGGACAATTGCAACTACCTTCACTCTCTTGCAAGAAAAACTCCCCAAAATCAGCCTGTCCCTGTCTCTGCATGCAGGGAGTCCCGGAGGCCATGGAGTAGAGGATAAACCTGCTGAATTTCCATGGCAACGCCAGGAAATGGCTCCATCCATGGAGAAACCTCCCCAAAAGCCATCCTGAGACTTTGGGAAGGGGAAGCCGCTGCCGGGGAGAAGCTGCTAATGGGCATGGCCAGGGCGCTGCCCAGCTCCTCCACCTTCAGCGTTGCATTTTACAAGAGGAAGAAGAACCAACCCAAACGGGCGGTTTAAAAGCAGAAAAAAGAGTTTTAGCAATGGAGCCAGCACTGGGAAAGGAGCGTGCAAAGCTTGAAAGCCCTTAGGACACCAGGCAGCCCTGAGGGGGAATGGGGGCAGTGGCCAGGGAAAGGGGCTACCTTGTTGCTCCAAACCCCAGCTGGGGGAAAAAGGTTTAAAAGACTCAAGAGAAAAAGATCCCACAGGGTTCCTCCAGGCAGAGCACAGCCCCCAGGCACGGGGGTGGTTGGTGAAGGAGGGACGCTGGGGACTCAGCCCTGTGTCCCATGCTAAGGGGGGGAGTTAATGCGGCTCCTGAGGATTCAGTGCTCCCAGGAATATGGGTTTTGAAGTTTTGCATTGCCTGCACTGGGGGGAAACTCATCACTTCATCCTTGGAATAGCCCGAAGGGCTCAGAAAAACCAATGGAAGAGCCAGGGACACCTGAACAGCACCCATGGGAAGCCCGTGGGGACCTCAGGAGGGATTGCGAGTTCAGGAGTTGGAGCCCACATCCCTGAGTGGTTTTGGTGGCACTGCAGCGAGGAGGAGGAGGGAGAAGAGGGCTCCCAAACCCTCTTCTGGTCTGGGGCTGCCCCCACCATCCAAACAGTTTCCCTGAGAGATGGTGCCTGTTTCCAAACCTCTCCTTGATTTGCTCGGGATTAAAAGAAGAGCTTTAGGAGATCAGCCCTAAATCCAGCCTCATGCTGCTCCTGGCACAAAAGGGAAGTGGTAACAGCTTGTGCAGCTCCTGCTGCTGCACAGTGCCGGCCGTGGGGGTGTCTGGGGAGGGGACAGGGGCCTCATCCCCAACACCTCTGGGATGTTCTGAGGTCATGGTGCATCCTCACACACGGAGGAGCAGGGCTATGGAGCCATCCCCGGGAATGCCACAGGATGGATGGCCCCAGCCCCATCTTCACCCTCATCCTGTTCCACTCCTCCCAGCTGGGACCAGAGGGACCCAATCTCTCGGGAAGTGTCCCCAAAAGCCTGATGTGTGCCCTGCCAAGGGCGCTGTACTCTCAGGGCGGGGGCCACTGTTTGACTTTCTCCCGCTCTGGCACGCGGGCAGCCAGGCTGGGTGGAACCTGTTTGCACTGAGAAGCCACTTCAGGTGGCCTTTTCCCCCTCTTTCCCTACCCCTTTTTGCATTTCCCTAGAAAAGGAGAGCTGGAGGGGCAGCCCCAGGTTCCCTGGCCTGCATGGCACCCAAAACCCTTCCCACGCCCTGCCCGAGCTCAGCGAGGCTGAGCTGGTCATTGCATCAGCCTTGGCAGACGCTCCCTGGCCGCTGCTCCACGGGGAGCTCTGGCTCCATGGGGTGGTGGGACAGGAATGGGGTGATGGGACTGGGATGGGGCTCCTGCAGTTCCCAGGGCACAGGGCCAGTGCAAGCCCGTGGCTGTGGGTGGTGCTGGGTCACAGCTCAGCTCCACAGCCCTGCAGGGACCCAGCCCCATGCAGACCCTGCAGCCGAGGGGGATAACGATGGGGCCAAGGACCCCCGTGCCAGCCCGAGCTCTCCTGGCAAATGCAGCCCACCATGGCTCAGGGTGGGACACGAGCACCAGCGAGGGTTGAACGTTGGGATTAGCCCTCGGGAGTGAGAGAAAAACAAAACAAAAAAAAAAAAGAAATTCACCCACCCCCCACCCTCGAACAATGGGTCCGTTAATTAAAATCCAATCTGTGGTGGAACAGGTTGTGCTGGAGTGCGGCTCGGGAAGCCCCGTGGGACCGGGGAGGTTGGCCCGATGCGGGAGGGGTGCTGCCCACAGCGCCCGGGATGTCTCCCAAGCCCCTGGGCACTTGCCAAAGGCCCTTCCCAGGCAGCCGGGGTGGGGGGCCAGGGCCAGGCTCCAGGGTCACCTCCAGCATGGGGACAGGGATGTGCTGTGCTGTCCCAGGAGGAACTGGGGATGTGCGGGAGCCAGAGCTGTCCCAGACTGCCCAGAGCGGCCTGGATTAAGCAGGAAAAGGGACCTGGGGTCCCTGCACAAGCCAGGGCTGCAGCAGGCACCCAGGTGGGTGCTCAGAGGCTGCTGACAATTTGGGATCCTGCCAGCATGTCCCATCCACCCTGCAAGCCCCACAGTGACAGCTGTGCCACGTCCTGCTGCCAAACCCTTTGCCACGCACCCTTCTTATCTCTGGGTGGAGGAAGGAGGATTGGCCAAAACCTCCCCACAGCCAGGGCAGGGACTGGGGTTGGCGCTGGGGGACTGAGGAGGTGACAGAGCAGGGGGCTGGGGAGGTGACAGCCCGGGGGGCTGGTTCTGGTACCTGCATGGTGACGGTTGGGGCCAGGGCAAGCCCTGGGCTCACTTTGATGTACCCTCAGGGGGATGCAGCCTGTCCTGGGTGCCCTGGACCCTCAGCTCCCCACCAGCCTCCTCCGACACCGCCGAGTTCCCTTGGCTCCTCCTGCCATTACCTGCATGGCTGCTGGCACAGGGACCAGGTGTCCCCACGGGTCCCCACGCCCTGGGTCAGGCTGCCCTCTCCATCAGCGCAGGGAGGCAAACAGCAGTGACAGGGGACAGGCACAACCCGCCAGTGATCTGAGCAAAGCCTGGTGCTCGGTGTCCCCCAGGTGAGCAGCAGAGCTTGGTGTTCCCCATGCGGGGCCAGGGAGCCCCTATTTATAGCAGCACCTTCCCCCCCGTGCTCCCAGCCCCAGAGAACACCGGTATTGTGGGGATTTGGCACCCTCACGGCGTTTGTGTTTCACTAACCGAGCAGAACCACGAAAACCAAACCTGCAGCCAAAGTGACTTCAGGGCTGACAAAAAAAACCACCCCAGCAGGAAAGCAGCTGGGACAGCGCAGGTCTGCAAAAGGGGCTCAGCTTCACAGAGACACCCCAGAGCTGGCAGCTCCTCAACAGCCACCCAGGACACTCCACAAAGGGTCCCAGCTGCTGGTTTGTCACACAGTGCCCCGAAGCTCATTGTCCCCTGCCTGGCACAGGGGCTGGTGGGACCCTGGGTGTCCCAGCTGTTACCAGGTGGGCTCAGGAGCAGCCAGCCCCAGGAGTCCTGGCTCCATCCCACCCTCCTTGCTTGAGCAGGAGGAAGTTGCAAAGACACAAAAATAGCAAATCCTGTCTCATTTTGGGTGACACCATCCAGAGAAACGCCAAGAACCTCACGCTGAGGGACAACCTGTCCCTGTTTGGCCCTAATGACACCTGAAGGTGCAAGGAGCTGTGGGGTGGGACACTGACACGGGACAGCACCATGTCCACCCCAAATTGGTGCCGAAAGCAGGACCCCCCGGAGGGAGGGAAGGTGGGCTGGGTGGGCGCTGGGGGAGCCCAGGGAGCCGGGGGTCGCGGCAGCGCGGGCACCTTACCTTGAGGGCGTGCGGGCTCAGAATCCACATGGGTGCCAGCGCAGGGTGGGAAGAGCCGTCCCTGTGGCGCTCGGCGTGGTGTCTGCGGGGGACATGGCCCCAGCTGAGGTGTCCCAGAGCGGGAGGGGAGCGCGGCCGGCAGCACCGCGCCCGGCTCAGCGCCCGCTCCGCGGCGGCAGCACGGCCGGGCTGAGCCACATCGGCCCTCGGTGGGCACCAGCGCGATGGGGACAGGGATGAGAACGGGGCACCCCGAGTGGCTCCGAGGGCAGCAGAGGGACGCAGCCAGCGGCGGCTGTGCGAGGGGGACGCCGGCAGTGAGTGTCAGGGCTCAGCCAGAGCCTCCTTTGCCCATTATATCCAATTCCTTCCTTATTTACCTGAACAAACAAGCAGCGCTTACCTCAGCCGAGGTGTTTGAACAGCCCGGGCCGGGTTAACCCTTGGCAGGTGCGTCCAGGGCGGGCTCAGACCAGAACGGGCCTTGGGAGGGGAGTGGGGCAAATCCGGGCACGGTTAACCCCTTCCTAATCCCCTCACATGGGATGAGACAGGGACAGAGACAGGGACAGACACCTGGCTCCTCCTGGAGTCAGAACTGCAACACAGAGACCTGTCAGATGTGTGAGAGTCCATGGTGTGACATCACTCCCAGAGCAGGCTGGGCCATGCTGGGGCCAGGAGCATCCCTGAGGGACACCCCGGGAGCGTCCCCAGCTGGTACCCAGGAGCATTCCTGACCCAAACCCCAGAACCATCCCCTGCCCGAGTGCTGCAGCCAGGGACGGAGCCCGTGAGTGAGGGTGCGCAGAGCTGCTGGGGGGGGAAGGGAGCCCCTGAGAGCACCCAAACTCTCCCACCCCAGGGACACAGCGCTGTCCCCTGCCCAGGGTCCGTGACTGCAGGATGGGGCACGGGGGCACGGCCAGAACATGCCGCTCTCCAGGCCCAGGTTGTCTCCACCGGCATGAGCAGGAAAAAGCAGTTCTGAGCAAGACAGACACCGAGCTGGTATTTATTGTCTTTTTTTTTTAGCACATGAAGCAGGCAGGGCAGTTCGGGCAGTTCTCCTGTGCACGTAGCGCTGCCAAAACCAAACTCCCCCGTGCCCTAAAAACCCACGTCAGACCAAACCCCGCCACAAACACCCACAGGTCGGCCCCACGTCACCACGTCCCCGCAGGCACGTGGCCCGTCCCCAGCCCTCATACTGGTGGCAGAGCTGGCATCCCTCACTGCCCTGACCCGGGCAGGCACAGCCGATAAGCCATCCATTGGAAATGTTTGCCGTGAGGGAATTAAAACCCCGGAGAAAAGAGACCCCGGTGTGAGCACTGGGAAAGGGCTTCGCTGCTATCGGCAGCACCAGGAGTTTCTGCCTCCCTTTGAAATGCCTCAATGTTATCTTATCGTGGGGAAAGCTCCCCCTGGATCAGGGCTCCCGTGTCCCGGGGGAGTTCTTTTCCCCTGTTTGGTAAACACGGCTGGGCCTGGGACACGTGGCAGTGGGTGTGGGGGGACCCCGGGACAAGCAGCTGCGTTGGGAACCCGCCAGTCCCTGCCTGGGCCTTGGCAGGAGTTGGGCATGTTCTATTGGGATGTGGCACAGCCAGGAGGGGGGTCCAGGCCCCCAGTGCCCTCCCAGTGCTCCTGGCAGCCCCAGCAGAGCTCCCCAGCCCACTCAGAGCATCCACCGCTTTGGACAAGGCCCCCAGGTACCCAAAACTGCTCCCGTGTCACACCTCAGGATGCCTCGAAGGCACGTGGAGCAGGAGCATCCCAGCCCCGGGGCTGCAGCCCTCCAGGCACGGATCCCTTCCCCACAACACAGAAAAACAGGTGTCTCAAAAAAAAAAACAGAGTGTGGAAACTGAAGATGCAGAGTGAAGTCACGTGTAAACTCGACACCAGCCTGGCACCAGCCATGCTGGGAAAGCACCGTGGCCATCCCGCCCTTCCTGTGGCCACTCTGCTCCTGCCCCGCAGCCGGGCTGTGGCCTGGGGGACGTCTGGTGAGCAGGGTATGGTTTGTACAGGCTGTGCAAGCTGGATCTGCTGTGACACCACCTCCAGGTCACCCGTGTTTATTTGGCTTCTTTACAGCTTTTCACCAGAGCAAACACCAGACCAGAGCACCAGAAGGAGTCAGAAGCAAAGCAGAAGAGAGCACAACTGGGGACACTGGACAGTGTCAGATGTCACCAAGCAGTGGGGAGTTCCCAGTCCTGGATCCAGAGCATCCCAGGCCCGGGTCATCTTGGGCTGTCTGGAATCTGTTGCCAAACTCACACCTCGGTCTGAAAGAGCTTTCCCTATTTCTCTTATCGGTAGCATCGGGATCTTGATAATGGAAAGAGATTAGAGGGAAAAACATTTGCTTTTCTGGGCTCAGGGAGAGCTGGGCAGTGCAGTGCAGCACAGCACTGCAGAACTGGGTGAAAGGCCCCAAAATGAGACCTCTGCTTCCCTCCCAGAGGGCTCAGGGGCTGCAGCCACCCAGTGTCACCAGTTTCTATGGGCTCCAGCTGTGCTGGGCTCTGGCCACGCCAGACTCTGGCCACACCGGGCTCCGGCCGTGCCGGGCTCTCCCCGACACCTTTCACAATCGAAGCTCGGCACAGCTCTGCTTGCACATGCAAACCAGGAAAAGGAGAGATTGCAACACCTGAGGAACAACAAAAGAGGGAAATGAAGTCTGGCTTTTTGGCGCTGTGTGCGCAGTTTTCGGTGCTTTTTCCTTGTCCTCCCTGTCAACCCATCAGCTCCGATTCCGGTGTCTTTTGCCACTGCTGAAACTTCAATGCTTGGGAACGCGGCCGGAGGGGAGAGATGGAGAAACGACTCATGAATCAGCCTGGAAGAATCTCTGCCCACCTGCCTGTAGCTAATCTCTGGCTCCATCACAAGAATAATAGATAAGCAGCCATGTCACATATAATAAAACTATTGAAGGCCCTTGATGTCACTGCACAAACCACAGAGACCATGGAGCCCGACCTGTCCCCACACGCAGCTGTGCTTCCTGGTCCCCTGCAGTGGTGGGGCTTCCTCTGCTCCAGCTCCTGCCCAGCTTTTGGGACATTGGTGGCCCCCGAGCAGAGCTGGAGTCCCTGCGAGAGGCCTCACCCTGCACCCCATGTCTGTGCCTCAGGGCGATGATGGGACAGGATGAATCCCACTCTCAGGCTGCAGGGTGGGCACTCTGAGGCTTTTTTGCAGCCCAAGGAGACTGGAAATGGTTGAAATGGTTGAAGTACCTTTAATGCATTCCCCACACGCCTTGGAGGGGTCCTGGGAGGGGAGAAGGTCTCTCCAGCAGAGCCCAAAATTACCCGGGGGTCAGGGAGCACAAGTGCAGGAGCCCAGAGGTGTGCACGGAGGGGACAGAGCTTTTCATGGTGCAATGACCCTGTGCAGAGTTACCTGGGAGAGTGTCCAGAGCTCCCGAACTGCTGGGATCACTCCAGAGCCCAGACCACCGGAATCCCCTCGGGCTCCTCCTTATCCCAGCCAGACCTACCCACTTCCCGTGCAGCCCCAGGGCGAGCGGGGCCGCTCCTCTTTATTCTCTTTATTACCCCCCCGGCTCCCCCATCTCCCAGCTGCTGCCATAAATGCCGTTTACGGGGCCGCGTGTGTGCTCGGGGCAAACAGCCGCGTTATTGCCGCGGCACCCGCCCGCGGCCCACCCTGATAGAGGAGCCGGGGCTCCCGGCCCTGCTCCGGCACTCGGTACCCACTCCGACCTTGCTCCAGCTCCGGGTCGCTGCTCCCACACTCCATCCCCACTGGATGAGGTGGCTCCCGGTTGCGCCTCTGCTGCTGCGAGGGGACCTTGGTGTCACCTGTGTTCCAGGGCAGCCCTCGAGAGGGCAAAGGGGGTATTGGAGAAGCCGGCTCCATCCGGCAGCACAGGGGTGGGGGTCTGCTCCGCACTGGTGGCAGGGGGAGCCAGGTGCCATCCTTTTGCTGAGCACAGAGACCTTGGTGATCACCTGGCACCATTCAAAGGCTGCTTCGCACCTGTGGTGGCAGGAGGTGACAGGGTCTGGCTCTGGGGTGCCACAGTC
Organism: Corvus kubaryi; assembly: GCF_017639235.1. Lineage (NCBI taxonomy): Eukaryota > Metazoa > Chordata > Aves > Passeriformes > Corvidae > Corvus > Corvus kubaryi. The sequence continues at coordinate 1,670,523 of NW_024582078.1, read as the reverse complement.
CCGCCATGCCTGGGAGGGCAGCTGGGGAAGGACAAGCTGGGAGGGGGATGAAGACACCAGGGTGATGCCAGCAGGACCCTGAGCCCAGCCCCTGGACCACCAGCTCCCCACCATTCCCTCCCTGGTTCTCCCCGCAGGTTCGGTGACGCCCCGGGTGACACAGGGGAGCTCGTGGGACACCGAGCCAGGCAGGGAGCAGCGGATCCACCGCCGTGTTTGCTGTTCCCTTCCCAAAGCCCTGCTCTTTTCTTCCTCCGGTGGCGTTAAACTCCTGCTTTTGTCTCTTGGGATTAAAAGCCTGGAAATGGCTGCGGGTCGCCCGGCGGTGCCAGGAAGACAGGGCTCAGGGCGGCGTGGGCACACCCCGCTCGCCGCAGGCTGAGGAAAGGTCACGGCTCCCCCTGCACCGCCACCGGAGATTTGGGGGTGCAGAGGAGGGGAAGGATCCTGGGCTGGGCTCTCCATGCAGCTCCTGCATCAGCACACGAACCCCAAATCCCATCCAGCATGAGAGGACCCCCCAAAATAACCCACACAGGCGCCGTACTCTTGTTTTGTCGCTGTCACCTGCCCATCCCACCGGCACACGGGGCACCGGGGCCGGGGGATCAGCAGCCCCTGCCCGTGCCGGGGGCCGGGGCCGCTCGGCAGCAGCGGTTCCCAGGCACACACAGGCAGCCAGGTGAGACGGGCCGGGCCCGGTGCCAGCAGACGGGATGTTGTCTTTTCACACAGCCCCGGTGCGGGGCCGAGCGGCAGCGGAACCCTCCGCGGCTTTGGTTCCCACACTGGGTGCCATTGAGAAATGCAAATTCATTCTTCTGCTGCCGGTTCTCCCCACATGCAAAACGATCCTCGGGCATAACGGCCCCACGGAGCGACAGCCCGGAGAGCGTGGGAGCCGCTGGCCAGGGGAACACCCCGTGTGGGAGAGGGTGGAACGGGCAGCTCTGAGGGTCAGGGCAGCACACGGTGCCCCCGGAGCAGGGGAGGCTCTTGGTGGTGATTTCCCCTTGAGTCCTGCACTGTCCATCCCAGAAGAACCTGCAGAAGGTTCTGCGCCGGGGAGCAAACCCCTAAAAGTAACCCCAAACCCACACTCTGCCTGGTCGCAGCTCAGAGAGGGCGAGGGGCTGCGCGGCGAGGGGCAGGAGGGGGTCAGCAGGGACCAGAGTCACTCCTCTCCCATCGCTCCTGACCCACTGAGCCAGGCTTGCAGGGCCAGCGGAGCAGAGAGAGGAGGGCTCCCCTGTGCACAGCGGGCAGCGACCCCACATCCCGCAGCATTCTGTGGGGCCGTGGCTCTGGGGTGCAGGAGCGGGCCGGGGTCACGGAGCTGCCCGCAGAGCGAGCCGTGACTCAGCGGTGACTCACCGGGCTCCGAAGGAAACGTGTCGCTCCCGTGAGCATCGCCCGCGTCCCGCACCTTGTCCTGGGGACTCAGCAAGGAGCCAGGACCTGCGGGGTCATGTAGGGAAAATGGGGTGCGGAAGGGGGGGCAGGACCCCAAACGGGATCCCGTGTCCTGTCTTCCCCCACTGTGCAGTCACTGGGTTGGCCACAGAGCTTGGAGGAATTTACTTTTCCCTGGAAAACACACGCTCCCGGGGGCAGCTCCTGGGCATCCCCAGCCTTGTCAGCCTTCCTGACACCAACATTGTGCAGAGCCGCAGTTCCCGGAGCCAGATCTGGGGAGGAGGGAGCTGTGACGGACACCGGGAGCTGGGCAGGGGGGCCCCAGCACCTGTCAAAGCCCTGCTGGACACAGGCAGCATTCCTTGTGGCATCCCTGGTTTCACGGGGCAGGATATTAAAGCAGAAAGCGATTAATGCTCTGCAAGGGAGCAGAGAGACAGAGCTCCAGCCCTGGTGTGGGACGTGACCCGAAATGGCTCCATGTTCCCCTCAAAGGGCTGTCCCAGCCCCAAGCCCCGCTCCCCCCTTCCCAACTGTCCCCTTCCCAGTGCTGGCACAGGCACCAGCAGAGCAAGGACATCACTTCTCTCCTCAGCAGTGGATTTTGAGCGAAGCAAAATGTTTGTTCTGTCAACACGTGCCTAATCCCCAACCAAAAGCTGATGAAAACACCATGGGGGGGAAGGATGGGAATGAGCTGCCCTTTGAGACAAAGCCCCGGTGGTGACAGCCACAGCCCCAATGGGGGGGAACAGGGATCCTCCCTCAGTGTTCTGGTGCTGGGGTATCCTGTACCAGGCAGGGCAGGGGAAAGGCTCTCCATGGAGCAGGGACAGCCTCCAGCTGCAGCCTGGCCCTGCCACAAACCCGAGCAGGATCCCAAGATCCATGGCAGAGGTGCAGAAAATATCCTTGCTCTGCAGGGATTGCCCGGCCTCAGTGACAAGTCCTGGCTCCTTTCTCCCTCAAAATGCAACCAGCAGGTGCAGGCAGCACACAGCAGTGTCCCCACACCAGCCTAGGACTGTCTCTGTCCCCACTGACCCAGCACCTGCTGCGACACCACCAACGTGTTGGCTCACGAACGTCACAGATGGGCTCACCTGAGGATTAGCGTTTCCAGATGACCCATAAAACCTTTTTCCTTGTGGGATGAAACAACACTTTGTCCTGCGAGGCTCGTTTCCAGCCTGGCTGGGGCTGGGCTAAGCAAGCAGAGCTGCCCCACTGCCCACCCCGGGGTGGTCCCAGCAGGGACCCACTCCCAGCACCCAGAGGCATCGGCTCTGCACCCTTCACCCGCAAGAAAAAAAAGAATAGGGGAAAAAGAAGGTACATTTAGCAGTTTCCATTTGTTTGCTCTTTAAATAATTGTTTCCTTATTGCTATTGATTTAGATCCCTTTAAAATTCTGACAAACCTGCTTCTCAGGCACCCTCAGCTGCTTCCTCCCAGCCTGCTCCCCCTGGGCATGGCAGAGCAGCCAGGCTCATCCTAAGGAGAGCTCCCTGCTTGGGGAGGCACCTGCAGGGTGTCGAGCCCCCACTCACCCCCTCCTTCCCAAGATGGACAAACCAGGCTGCCCCAAAGCTGTAGTTCGGGAATTTGTCCTCTCCCCCTCCCGCTGAGGAGCAGGGCAGCAGACACAGGGGCTTTGGGGCTGCTGCCATGCCCTGCCGAGCTCGGGGGGCTCAGGGGGGGACACCCACAAGGGCACAGTGGCCATGAATGCCCAACCCCCTCTGTGCAGAATCCAGCTCTGGCCATGAACAGCCCCAGTTAGGGCAGCACAGCGACTGCTGGGGTGGAGGCAGGACAGGACGGGTTCAAGCACAGCCAGGATGCCCCTGTGGCCTCACTGGGGGCAGGGGCCCTCTCTGCAGCCCAGTGCAGCAGTGTCAATTCTCTGGTGCCTCTTGCTGTCACCTACCAGAGGGTTCATGGCCCTGCTGGGCTCACAGGGGTTCGAGGGGCTCATCTCAGGGTCCCTCCAATGCCACCCTGGTTCTGGGGCTTCACTGCCACAGCTGACGTCACAGCCCAGCCTGCAGCTGTCAATTAATTGAGGAAACACGGCCACAGTAAACAGCGAAGGAGGGAAAATGCAGATTAGATAAGGAATGGGAGTTCTTGCTGTGTTTCCCCCTGGATGCCAGTGCTGCACAGACCCTGCCGAGCCCAGCTGCTCCACAACAGCAGTGCAGAGACACCCAGGAGAGGCTGAAAGTCCTGCAGGATGGCTTTCCTAGAAAAGGGCCTGGAAAAAGGGCCTTACCCTAGACCTGAGGTTTGGGGGTCCCTCCGTCCCTCCCACAAAGCTGTGCACCACCCTGGGGCCAGAGCTGAGCAGCCAGACCCCCTTTTGTCCCCAACACATCACCCTTTAAACTGGGACACAACATGAGCCTCCTGGTGTGCAGACCCTTCCTCTTTCCCAACCCAGAGGGTTGTGCCCATGCTTTCCCTGCCCAGCAGCTCCTGCCGGACTCTGCAGCGTTGCCCCAGTCCCACAGTGGTGGTGACAGGCCAGGTGACGTGTGCCACCCCACTGCCCAGCTAAGCCTCGCCAGGACAGCAGCTGCTCTGGGGGTGTGGGGGGACACCGCTCTTGCTGCCCAGCCACTGTCACCAGCAGGACCCGAAGCCTGGAAAAGCCACATTCAGCACCTCCAAAGGGTTTTGTGGACGAGGAACAACCTCAGCTCCCTCTGCTGGCACCTGCCCCAGGCTGGGCCCGTCGCCAGCAAACCCTGTTCAAACACCTCGGCTGGGAGCCCCAGGGTCCGTGTCACCCCCCCAGCCCAGCCCAGCCCAGCCCCTGTTCCCAACACCGTCCCCTGGCAGCACATGGAGCTGTGATTCCCACGGTGTCCCCACTTCTGGCATGGCCGAGCCACCTCACAGGACACTGCACCACTCACTCTGAGTGCAAAGCGGTGAAAACCAAACTTTTCTCCCCCCGCTTTAAGTTTCTATGAAGGCGTCACTCCTGCAGGGAAGAGATAACCAAAACATGGGAACACGACGAGCGAGGAGGCAGCTCTGGAGCCAGCCCAGCTGCAGCTGCTCCGCAGAGCCGAGCCCGCAGCGTTCCATGGGGCAAACAGGGCTGGTCCGTGCCCACATGTGCCATCTGCCTCCTCGCTGGGCTCCGCTGCGAGCTTTTACTACTCGGCTGTTTTATCAGCAGGGTAGGAAATGTTTGAGATTAGATTTCCTTAAATAATTCCTGTGTAACTGGGAATTTTCCAACAAACACACAAGGCAGAGAGAGCAGGTTATGGAGAACTTCCAGAAAGAGCCCAAGTTGCCCCTGATCCAGCTCCTTCCCCATGGACCCCTGGTATCATCCCACCACCAGCCTAGCCTCATTTCCCCTTTGGCCCATTAACGTTCCCCTGTGCATCCCAAGGGATCTGCAGAGATGCATGAGCAGAGTGTTGCACACCACAGGCTGCTGCTGCAGGATTAGTGAATGTAGCAGGTAGAGGAGGAAAAATAAACAAAAATCACAAAAATCCTCTCTGCCACTGTTCCAGGTGCTGCTCTTGGACAGGCAGGTGCCCACTGGAGCCCTCAAGGTCATGCCTGCAGGTATGAGGACATGCAGAGGTGCTGGGGAGGTTTTGGAGCAGATCCTGCTCTTCCCTCCAGCCCGAGGAGCATGAGTACCCAACAAGGCACAGGGCACAGGCCCAAGCAGTCCTGGGTGCTGAGCACATCCTCATCCCCGTAACCCATCACAAAAAGCTGGGAACACCCTCCTTCCGACTGCCATTGCTTTGGGAACCAAAAAAACTGCATAAAACCAGAATTAATTTTGCAACTTTTAATGGACAATGATCTGGTTCCCCTAAAAAAATAAACAAGCAGCAAAAGCAGCACCCAAGCAGCTCCCAGGTGCCTGCAGCAGCCGTTTGCCTTGGCCTCCTGCCTGCCCGCCCAGCTCCACACCCGGGATTGCAGGATGACCCCCACCACGGCAATCCCGCCGGTTATTTGCCCGCTCAGGAGATACCATTAAAGGTGTGATGGGATTGTCCTGTGCTGGCAACCTCTGCCAGGTTGCAACCCTAAAGATAAACAGATTCTTTTGAGCAAATAAGGAGTAAATGCAAAGCTGGGCAGTGAGCAGGGCAGGCGATCCTCCCCTGCCCAAACACAGCAGCCTCGGGACACCTGTGAGCACCCTGAGCTCGAGGGGCACATTCTGCTCAGGGCACAAAACAAACACCCCCAGGCACAGGTAGCAGGATGTCTGTTCCCAGTCAGGCTTTCAGTCAAGCTTAACTGGCACATGAAAGCTCCAGGCATTTATTCAAATGATAAAAGCAAAGCCAGCACACACAGAGTGAGGTTTCTTGCGGGGATTAGTAACAAATTCCCAGGTAAGCAAAGGAACGGCCTCAGCTGAGCTGCTCCATGGTGCAGTTTATCCAAGTAATGCTTGGGCTGGATGTCCTGAGCAGCAAGGCCTCACCTGGGAACTCAGATCCACCTGGGACAACTGTGCACGTGCCCAGCAAAGTGAGACCTTCATGTGCCCCCATCCCAATTTGTGCCAGCTATTTCCTAAGGAATTGTGAGAAAATAAAACCAAACCAATCTTCCTCCCTTCAAACTCCCACTCCTCCCTCCCGAGCGACTCAGGAGATGGAAGGTCTGCTCTCTCAGGACTGGGCCGTTTGAAGTGTGAAGCATCACCCCATCCTGCACCAGGCTCCAAGGGAAGGGCTGGGATGCGGATCAGTCACGCAAGGAGCACCCGGGGACGCAGCTGCGACATCGCTTTGTGCTGGTGCCCCTCATATGGAGATCGCTGAGACCATCCCACTCCTCCAGAAATGTGGAGAAGTGATCTGACCTTGTCAAAAGGGAATCTGGAGTCCCCTCTCATCCCCTGCCTCACAACCACCCCCATGGCCTCTCCCCACCCTCACGCCCACCCAAGGGCTGGACAGGTGGGTTGATAACCTCAATATGCACCAAATTGGGTCTGGTTTCACAGCAATTTGGAGTAAATTAGGGCTAGAGCTGGGTTCAAGGGTGTTGTGCCTGAGTGTCTGGAAACCCTCCAGGGATGGAGCAAACCGGGTACATTTAACTACAAAGTGACAGACTCAGAAGTTTTGCAGCTTCAATAAAACTCTCAACAGCTACAGAGCTTTGGTTTTTTTCTGTGTTAATTTAATCATACAAATATTCATTTATACATTAAGGAAAAAGCTTCCTTTATTTTCACCCCCAATGTGCTATCATAGGACTTCTCCCAGACTCAGAGAGGCAACACACCATCCCGTGCTACACATGCACTGCCCCGGCGAGCACAGACAGGCTGGGAACCACCCACGCACTCACACACGGAAAAAATTAAACACAACAGAAACCCAGACGTGGGACAGCGTGCATTTCCCACCCACACCACTGCTCTCCGACTGCACAGCTCTGCCCCAGCTCCCAGACCTTGGCGGGGTTTGAATCCAACGCTCCTGAGACGTGGGCAGAAGATTCCCACTCTCTCTTCACCCTTTCCCATGGCACTGCCACTTTGCGGCCAATCCTGCTCTAGTTTGCCAAGGCTGGGAGGTGACACTGCTTGAGCTGTGTTAGTGACAGGGCCCAAGTGGCTCTTGCTTGCCACAGGGACCCAGTTAGAGGCCATCAGAGATGTTCTACATTACCCTTTTCCTTATGGGAGGTGATACGAACTGCAGCGTCATGAGGTCACCTGGGCAGAGCTTTGCCAAATTAATCTCAAATCTCCCCATTAAAAGCTGGACACCTGAAGCACAAACAATCTGAGGGGGGGCTGCACCACAAAGCTCCAAGGGATCAGGAGATGAAACCACCTTTGGCCTCAGTGAAAAAGTTTTTACTCGAGGAAAACCACAAGAGATAGAGCAACCCCTGTTTTAAACATCCTTCCAGTGCCACAGCAGGGGCCACAACCCCAGCCCCAAAGAGCCAGTGCTCCGTGGATCCCTCAGCTGCATCAGCAGAGCAGGATGTGAGCAGCAAGAGCTGCAGATCTCAGAACCCTGCCTTTCCTCACACCCTGGAACATGCAACCCTTGTCACCGGGACACCACGGACTGCAAACGCGTGTGCCTTCAGAGTGGGAAAGCACATGGCTACTTGGGGTGCATGCAGGTTTTGATTTTTCAAGACAAGGGAAATTCAGCCTTAGGAGGAGCACAGGGACACAAGTATGGCAGCCAGGGGACACGGGAGGAGCACACGTGCCTGGGAACAGAAAGCCAGCGTGGGGGTATCCGAGTGCAAGGGTCTCCCAGGTGCCACTGCTGATACCAGGCAAAGGTCACAGCACCAGCTCTAACTCAGACTCAGACCTTGACTTCCCCTCCCTTCCACTACGCAGCTGACACAAGGAGCTAATAAAGATAAGCAATCACCTCGTCACTTGGACCGAGAGCAGTCCCCAGGGGCTCTGCCCTCGGAAGGGGAGCAGCGGTGCTGCAGGGGTGATGTTCATATCCTCAGAGGGGCTCGTGAGCCACCTGTGAGGAAAGACAGGAGTGAAGAAAGATTCCACCTGCCCAAGCCACAACACAGGGCTGCAGATCAACCCCCAGATCAATGCTCAGAGCAGGTAACTAATCCAAGGCAAAATGTTGTTACAGGACAAGAAAGAAACCTTCCAAGAAGCAGCACCTTCAGCAGGTTCACTCCAATCCCAACACTCCCCCAGATCCAGGGCAGAGCCAGGTGCCCACCAGATTGCAAGTGTCAGGCAGTTTAAATCCTGCAGTGCCACTTCTATGCAGGTAGTTTCTGATACCATACTTGTTTCTCCCAGCTAACAGATTTCTGAAGGGAGATTTCGGCTAATGGTGATCTGTAACAACTGAATCTCTGAAATACAAAAATCCCAATCCTTCCTCTGTTGGACACAAGGAACTCCCACTGTCCCCACGAGGTCCATCCATATGCACTCACGTACCAGTCCTTGGTTGCTGCAACAAAGGATTCCCCCATTCAAAACCAGCCACAAAAACGGAAGCAGCCAAGAGCAGTGAGGGCAAAGCCATGCAGTGTGCAGCTCTGGCACAGGGAAAAGTCTTCACTGGGAAGACGTGGAAGAAGGTAATGGGAGCTTTGCATATTCCTGTATCTTTGGCAGATGGCTGTTCCAGCCTGGTTCGTTTGGGTAGGACGGTGCTGCCGGGCTCACTCCCCTCTGTTTGCGGGGACAGCGCTTCAGAATAAATTCACCACAGTGCCTGAGACCGAGCTGCCTCCCCTCACACTGCATTTCCCAGTCCAGAACAGGAGGAAAACATGCTGGAGGAACAGCAGAGCAGCCCAAATCTTTTGCAATCCCTCCCCTAACACAAGCCCTGAGAGCCCACGTGGAGCCCCGAGCCCAGACAACAAAAGCAGAAGAAGAGGAGGTGACAGCGAGACCCAGCTGATGGTGCCAACTCCTGCTCTGTGCTCCAGAACACATGGATCAGCCTCTAAGCTACACCTCAGCACAGGAGAAACAAATGCAAACTTGTGCTCTGAAAGAGAGGAGACTCCAAATGAAAAGGACAGGATGTCTGTGAAGCTTTGCAACTACCAGCAGGTGAATTATAGCTACAGATTCCCCTTGGCACACAGCTCCAGGCACAGCTACTGCACACGAGAGTGAACAAAAAGGGATTTTAAACTGCTAACCACACAGGACAGCTCAGGAACTTGAATAAATCAGTTTCTTATTAACATGGGTGTGTATTTGTGTACTTCATGTACAAGGGGGAAGGGAGATGAGCCCTCCATGTTATCCCAGAGTCTCCCTCTCCAACTCTGATACCGAGACCTGGCCATAGCGTGGTTCCCAACGACACGCAGGACAACTAACAGCAACACCCAAACCAAAAGGAAAAGAAGAAATAAAAGATTAAAAAGTCGGTAACTAAAAGCAGCAGATGCTGTTAAAAACGCAGTGCTGGGTGCAGACCCAACCTGGCATTAAAAAAGCCTGACAGAAGCAGTCCCTGCACAAACCCCAGCGGGTGCTGAGCCAGTCCCGTTCGGCAGCAAACCAGGACATTCTGGGAAAACGCACGCTGTCCCTTAGGAAAAAGAAAATATGAACAAGAAACAAACAGAAATTAAACATTTGCTCAAACTACAACCGCTCTGTAGGCAAAATATTCTTTTTTAAAGATGGCTTTTAAATTTTCATTTTTAAACTTCTTTTTAAGCTACCTAATTACGTGTGAAGATGATTTCTAAAAACCCATAGTGTTGGTGTCTCTTCTTCCTCAGCATTTACACCACTCTGAAATCCAGCAGTCACACATGCATACTCAGGTTTTGGATTTTCCTCTGGAAACAGCTAGTCTTAAGTTACTGGGCTTTTGTTTTTTCTTCTTTTCCAGAACACGGAGGCAGAGAAGGGGGGTCCACGCTGTGTCTGTCTGCCACATGAATCCCCCTCCCTTCCCCAAAAAGTCAGCTTTTTCTTAAATTCTCCTCTTGTCGATACCCGTTTTGTGTTTTTGTGTTTTAAGACTGTCCGAAGTGATAAGGACCGTGGAAACCCTGAAAGAAAGTTGGAGACATAATCAATTTTCAACAGGCAAGAAACAAAACGCTCAATGCTCAGCTCCAAAGAGTGCCCAGCCCAGCCCAGGGCTTCCCACCAACCCCACTGTCGCTCCAAGGACACTCCTAAACCACATGTTCCAGGGCTGGTTTCCCCAGAGAGGGCAGATGCCACCACTTACCTCGGTCAGGTGTTTTTCAGGCTAAGGCTGCAAAATAATTTGTGTTTTCTACACCAGAACTCCCTATAGATGCTACAACACCTGCAGGCCCAGCCCCTGCAGCCTCCCCAGTCTGTCCTAGAGACATGGGCTGTAACTGGGTAAGAGGCTACGTCAGAAAAAAACCCAAGAAAAAAAAATCCATGTTCCCACAAGTGCCACTCATGCCTTCTTGAGGTGACAATACACATTTGCCTCCAGTGAAATCAACCAGAGCATTTACCAAAACCCCCAAAATACTTCCTACAGAATCCATTTCCCTCCTTTATATCCTGAAGTGAGTCACCTAAATGTCAGGTCTAGTCACAGGTCTCAAATTAACAGGAACTCCTTTTGTAACTTCTATTGTCTGGATCAGCTATCTGGGGTTTCATCAGGAAGCAGAAGAAAGACCAACAGGTAGCAAGAGATGTCCCAGTTCACAGGGAGATGAAGTTTGTCAGTGATGAAGGTACAACCCCCACACAAAACCCAGACACACACTGAGGTCAGGAGGGAGATGAGGGAGAAAAACCTGTTACATCTCATGGCAGAGTTGGAAGACCATTATGCAAATGCTACTAAGCACAGTCCAGCTCTTCCCAGCACACTCTGGGTAAGGCAGCGAGAGCCCAAACAGGCCAAACCGTTCCTGCTCAGGCTGAACTGGAAGCTCTGACCTCAGTTTTCACCACTCTGCCTTTAACAGGGCAAATTTCCTAGGAAATACCCTTTCCTGCCTGTTCTACAGCTTCAGAACCCCCTCACTGCCAGAGCCAGGGCCATGAGTAGGAACATGGATTGTATAAAGAATCAACAGCACTGGCAAACTCCAGGCTGGAGAGCTCTGCTGCACATCCGACTAGGAAGGAAGTGCCATGAACAGTCTGTGATCTTGCTACAGCTGGAGAGAAAAAGTTCATTCTTGGGATGAACAGATGGTAAATACAAGCAAATGGTAAAATGAAGCAGCTCTCTGCAGCTCTCAGAATCCAACCAAGAGGAGATCAGTAGACAATTAACCAGGACACCTCCTGAACTGTGTGGGAAGTATGAAAGACTGGAAACGTGGAAATTGGTGTTTGCAGACAGAAATACACGCAAGTGATGGAAAAACAAACACGCTTCTACTGCTGGAATATGCTGCAGTGCCAGTTTGTAAAGATTTTCAAAAGAGAACAGCCAGCAGATTCCAGCATGGCAGATCACCTCAGGAAGGAGATGCTCCCATCAAAATCCAGATACTGAGATATCCAACATTCCCAAAAATACACTCACTGAAACAGGGGGAAGGGTAGAAGCAGAAGAGAAACATTAAGATGGTGTGAGCAGGTGCACAAAAAAAGGACACAGAAGAAAAGCAATGTATAAACAGGATCCCAAGCAGTCTCACCTCACAGGGATTAAGCTATTGTACTTAGCACGCTGCAGAAGGAAAACAGGATTTGCTGCCGATTACCTGTACAGACAAATTTGCCAGAATTTGCTTCATCTTCGAGCTACCTGCACACAAGGCTTTGTTTGAGGCACGGCCTGGCGAGCTCAGGAGGGGTTTAACCATCCCCTGCTCCTCTCCTGGGGGCACCCTGGGAGTCCCTTACCCTGTGTCACCTCACAGGGGATGCCAAGGGCAAAACCACCTTGCTTGCTTTAATTTGGGGGTTCCACAAGCATCCCCCCGCGGTAAAAGGAATTGCCAGTCACCCTCGGTCTGACATCAGAGCAGCTTGTTAGTGCTTTTGGATGCAAAGACCCTCTGAAGTCACTGTGAGCTGGTTTGCAGGAAAACCCTCTGGATCTCCACATCCTGGTTTCTGGAGCACCTAATTTAAAGCTACACAGTTATACTAAGTGTGTCAGTTAAACCCAGAATTTAGCTCAGCACAAGAGATTCCTCAGCATGTACAGCTCTGCACCACCTGCCACCCTGCACTGAACACCCAACACCCTGGAATGAGCTCCCCTGGCAATGCCAGAGCAGTCCCACAATCCATGACCATGGTCAGCTCCCCATGACACAAGGAATTTCACCATGGATAAGCCCCAAATCTTTGCTTTTGGGATTGCCACTCTTCACTGCATTTCACCTACCCGAGATTCATTACTGGACATGGGAACTTGGCAAAATTGAACCCCACTTGTCTCTTTAAGCCGAGTGAGAGCTGCTTTAGTGCAGACCCTGTGCAGGTGACGCCCCCGCCCGTGTCCCATGACATTCAGTCACCACGCACAATTGTAAGGGTTTGATACTAGAAAACTTCAGTTACTGCTGCAATGCAAATACCAAACCCCTGTATGACATTTTCAAGCCTAATTATCCCCTCTATGCAACATTTTACATCACAAACATGCAAAAATAATTCTGCAGACAATTGCAGTTTTTCCGAGTTGTTTCAATGGAAGGATTATTCCCACTATTTTTGGTGCATTCCCGTCTATCCTCCAAGTGGGATCGCTGTCTTTATGAAAAGCTCAGCTGCAGCTTTGCAAATTCACTTTCAGTTCTTCCAGAATGTTCCCCAGAAGTAACTGCTCACTTGCTGGTGGGAGCACTGGCTCTTCACACAGACCAGTGTGTGAGAACACAGAACTGTGATTTTCCAAGCAAAGATTCTGCATGACAGCTACTGGTATAAATTATCATTTGACTCGTGCCTCTAGAAGGGAAGTGAGACGTTTTGGGAAGTTAAAACCTTTTGTGAACACTGATCTCTGTAAACGGAGGCACCTGTGCTGGGAACAAAGTGAGGATTAAGCAAATCTTTCATAAACCATCACACACAGGCTTTCAGACAGCTCTTTATTTCACCTCTGTGACTGAGTCACCACCAATGCAGGTACACTTCCAGGGACAGGAGGTGGATGCACAGCTGCACAGCGATACAGGAGTCTTCCAGTGGACACTGACAGTGGCCCCAGCCCATGCTGCCCGTCCCCATCCCCTCAGGCCACTCCTACCCCGCGCTGCTCCAAACCTCGCTTACGTAAACTGAGCACAGAGAACAAAACATCCAGCACTTGTATTTTATTCCATGCATGCTGTGCAAACATGGCGTGGCTGGGAGACCACCAGGAAGTTCAGGACCTTCTGGGAGCAGGCACTGGCAGGGCTGGTTCAGGTGCCCATGGGTAAGGAGGTGACAGGGGTCAGGCACCCGATTGAGTTCCCATGCACAACTCCCTGATGTGCTGCTGGGCCAGGATAAACAACAGGCAACTCTGCTGGGCTGCAATGGAGCAAAGTTGGGCTAAAATCAGATTATCTGGCACTTCCCACAGTCCAGAAGGACATGGATTTCATGGATGAGCTGACACGCAGCAGCCAAATCACATTCTCTCACCAGAGAGGCAAACCAGCTCATGCCAGCCCAGCTCAGGCTGCAGTGCTGTGGGAGCAGCCACGGGAGCTCTGAGTCCAACATCCTCCCACTGTGTCTAAATGGATGTAACCACATGGTGACCAGACCAGCGTGAAGCCCAGACACCAGGACAGAAGGAGCTTCTCTCCTCCATGGATGCAAACATTTTTGGGGCATCATCCTCATGCACAGTTTGATGCCTAGTTTCCAGTAAAAGTATTTCTGTCTAAAGTTTACAGAGGTACTCCAAAAAATCTGACAATTGGAGGCCCTGGTTTGGGAGAAGCATGGCTCTAGAAGCAGCAATAACATTTAAGCTCAGAGAGGGGAAGCCAGTTAAAGGCTCCAAGGACACAGGGTTGGTTTCCCCTTATGTACAGAAAGCTGCCAAGTAGCTCAGCTCCACGCAGAACAGAGGGAGATGGGGAGCATAAACACAGCAGGTAAAAAGGAGCTCAGATTTTAAAGCTATGAACTCCAAATATGTTTCTATTTCACTGGGCTTTGAAGAGCAGCACGAGCAAGGACCAGGACAGCCAGGCACCATTTGCTGTGGTGGGGACAATGCCCAGTGTCCTGTCTGGGCAAATCTTTGCAGAATCACAACTTCCACGTGCAATTTTCTGCATGACATAGAGAGCAGTGATTCCTCAATTCATCTGGGCAGCAGGTTTAGATACAGATCCTATGGATTTTATATAGAGATGACAGGTATGATCTAAGTGTCAGGATATGGCTATTCACTTCTCATCTTCCCAGACATGGAAACCTGTACGTTTCTTTCCTCAGTTAAGCAATTAAACTCTAATTCTCAGGCACTGTCAAACTGGGTCTTGGGCTTTTAATGGAAAAGAGAGAGCAGCAGTGACCATGCAGGGTTGCTATGAGACAGGAGTAAATAGGAGGAAGCTGTATGAACCTCAGATCTCCAGAGAATCCAGAGAAAGGGACTGCCAGAGAATAAAATATCCGTGCATGGGGATTTCTGGGCATCCTATCCTGCACTCAGGCACATCTTTACATCTAAGAACATGCAAAAACTCCACTGGGAACAGATTTAACAACAACATGCTTTAAGCAAAGCTCTGACAGGCCCTGGCCTGCAGCCTCCCTGCAGTGAGTGTGGAAGGTGGGCAGGGGGCCCCAGGGAGGTGGGTGCCATAGCAGGAATAAAGGGCACATAGCTTGTTCCAGCCATGCCACAGGTTTCCTCTTACCCACTTACAGGGAATTCTGTGTCTGGTTTTGTTTGTTTTTCCCTAGGAAGGCTTGTTCCACTGAGCAGGACACCCAAACCACACACACTCTGCTGCTGTATAAAAGCATTTTGAACATTTCCAGGTGTGAAATGCTGCTGTACTTGTCTAACCCAGCAGCAGATGGCACGTCGGCGTTGCCACAATCCTGACTCCAACGGGGAGTTCTGGAGGACAAGTCACACCTGCTCAGTGCACCAAAGGGAGAACTAATTCCGACAAGGTCTGGCAGCTTCGAGTATGTTTTACACCTGCAGATGCCAGAAACTGCTCATTTTATCTCAAAGATTTCATGGTCTCATGCACTGCATGACTGCGTGTCCCCAGTGCCTCTCAGCAGAGGAAGCCTCCACAGTCCTCTGAGAAATATTTAAGGGCTTATTTTACTTCTAAATACAGGACACAGGCTCTTTTTCTCAACACTTTAACTAAACCTGAACCATCTCCTTCGCTCACCAAATGGTCTGTCAAACACGACTGGGGATTCCCTCCCTCTCCCAGGTACATGAAAGGAGACAAAAATATCAGAGGTCCTGCCCAAGATAAATAAAACCCAGAATCCTGGAGTCTGTGCCACTGCCTAACCAACCCACACTGCTCTTCTGTCTGCTCTAGAACCTGAAAAAAAGCCTTTCACATCAATATTCAATCACAGGGCAGCAACTCCCAACACAGTAGCTTTCCTTCTCCTCTGCAGCAGCAGAGTACAGGTCAGATCCCCTGGGGATGTGGAGAAGATGGGCCAGGTAGAGCTTTTCCCAACAAGTACTGGAGCTCCATCTGTTCCTTCCTGAGGTAATTTGATACTCCTGACATCACCTCTAATAAACCCTTTTCTGTTCCAGCAGCATCCCCAGCTGGGGACACCACGCACACAAAGGGAAAAACCAAACAAAACTGGATCTTCTTTTCCCAGAGACCTGGCCATGGATGGGGGGAATGTTCACCTGGCCATTTCAAACCAGACCAGGTGTCTGGGATGTCCAACTCCCTCAAACTTGTTTACTACAGAACCAGTACTGTACCAATGTGAATACTGGATCTGTGGCAGAAAACTTCCTGCCTTGGGCAGGATGGGCAAGGCTGGAACACGACTCAGATCTTCAGACCTACCAGAAGAACCTCTGAAGGATAAAATAATGTCTTAGTATGTCACAAACAAAAAGAACGGCAGTAGAGAGAAAAACACCCAAAAATCAAGTAGCTTTTCCATATCCCCCAACCCTAGCCAAAAAGGACCATAAAGTTGTCCCTTCTGAAGCCAGAAAACAAAATGTCTGCTTTAATCTCAGATAATCCACCTCAAATCCACCCACGAATATTCTGTAAATACAAAAAGAAACAAACAATCCCAAAACAAAACAACCAGGAAAAAGGGGAGGAAAGGTCACTTGCCTATGTTTGGGGTTAGATTGTAACTGCCCCCGTTTCTTCAGAGCACGGAGCTCTGGGTTTCCAGCTAAACCAGCTCACTTCAACCTAGTGACACCTCTCAGGTGGTGCTTCACGCTCCTGTTGGCTTCTCTCCCACAGCACAGCTGCTCCTTGCCACGGGCTCTGGTTCCTCACACCCACGTTCTTTGAAGTCAGTCCCAGCCCGGCCCCTGGGGGAGCACCACGACCCCACCAAGCAGCCACTAAAGCAGCGACTTTCAGCACTGCCAGTTCAGGTGGTGTTTCACTGACAGGTAATCATTTCCCAAGCCATCCACTCCACTGTTATGAGCAGAGCGTGGCAGCAGGAGCCAGCCCAGTGACGGTGTTTGGGACCACTAAGGGGGGGGCAGTCGGGGTCACCCAGTGCGTGCCGGCCGTAAAAAATGCACGGCCTTGGGGTAAAGGTCACTAAAGCAAGATCTGCTGGCACAGGACAGGCAGGTCATCCAGGGAGGAACTAAAGTGCTGTAGGTGAACTAACATTAGGGCTTTATTAAGTCATTCAGCAACCAAGTGTTATTGTCCTACACAGCCTGCTCAAAGTACAGTAAAGCATTTTTAAAGGATTTTAAAAATCAAACTAGTTTGACATACGACAGTACACACCTACACATACTGCTGCATTAACAGGTGGATTCTGAATTGTAAATAATCCTGCAATTCATTTTTCACACACAAGCAAATAAAAACAGTCAAAATATCACTCAGACTCATATAGCATCCACCAAGCAAGCTTTTGAGAGAGATTTTTAAAGTAAAGATAATTTGAAAGTCACCTACAATTATGAACAAGACAAGGACACAGACAGGAACAGTCCTTTGATTGACTGTTCCTGCTGGCAGCTTCTGGGATCAAATGGTGAGCTCTGTAGTCTTCCCACACCAGCTAAAAAGAAGTTATCTGGCTAATCTGAAGTTTGAGGGTGTGGTTATTTGTTCTCTGTTCAAAATTATGTCAAACTCAGGACATATCTAGAGAGATATTTTGACTTATTTGCACACGCAACCGGAGCAGGCTCCGGCCGCTTGTGGTTACAGCACCCAAACAAGGTTATATAAATTTGAAGAAGGACTTGAAGCAAAAACAAAAAGGTGGATCTGGTAGAGTCTATCAGAGGCAAAAAATATTTTAATATAACATGAGGAGTTGGCAGAGTCAGACAGTCAAATTCAGAACCTTCCTTAGCAGGTCTGGCAGAAGCAGAAGGAAAGGGCTTTGCAGTTTGGAAGGAAGAGCAATTACACACCTGCCAGGCTCCTCCCCTACCCGTTCTCCTGCTCGCCCAGGGCACCTACCTTACTGTACGTCACTACCGACAAGTTGTTCGAGTGACTGCTGGGGGAGAGATTTACAGAGTTTTGTGACAGTCCATTCTGATCTTGTTCGATTTGGTCAGGAGCAGGCCCCCATGTGTTTTTGCTGATTGTGCCTAGCTCGGAACCCCCAGGGTCTTTTAGGTTGTTTTCATCTGGTTGCCTGTTCTTCTGTGGAGAGGCGAACGGGTTAAAGTTTCCTTCTACCTTGCGATGCGGCTGCGTGTTGAACTCTGTTTCAAAGGATGACAGCTGCTGTGTGACACCCAGAAGTCCTCCAACTTCCACACTGAGGATCACCCAGATGACATCTGTGGAAAGACAAGCATTTGGATTGTCAATGGGAGTTTATGAAGAAGGGGAAGAAGGAGCAAATGAATTCCATCCTTTACACTAGCAAGAAAAGGACTTATTGCTTAAAGCACATTTTTACAAAGCCTCAGCAGTACTGGTTTCAATGCCCCCAGTTTAACAGGGTTAGGATCAACAGTTTGAATTTTAGGAGCCAACTGAGGACAGTAGAATTTTACCTTAGGGGCACACCACTAATCCCTCTGTGCCCACACCTCTCCACTAATCCCTGTAAACACACCCCCCCCACTGACCCCACCGCACACACACCACTGATCCTTGTACACACCACTGACTCCTCCAGCACACACACACGCCACTGACCCCACTGTGCACCTCCTCCCACAGCACTGACCCCACGGCACACACACACCACTGACCACCCCGAACACACACACCCCCCACTGACCCCACTGCACACACATACCCCACTTGCCCCA
>NW_024582078.1:1635726-1652187 GCF_017639235.1 Corvus kubaryi | reverse complement strand
TGACCACCCCGAACACGCACACACCCCACTGACCCCACTGTACACACCCACATCCACCACTGAGCCTCCCCACCCCCCATAGACGTCCCCCCAAAGGCGGCTCCGCAGCGCCCTCTGCCGCCCTCTCACGGCCTTGCGGCCCCGGTGCCGCTCCGGGCTGGTACCACCGGGCCCCCGCCCGAAGATGGGACGGACGCCCGGGCCCCGGGATTGCCGGGCCGGACCTGCGGGCAGCCGACAGCAAAGCCACCAGCTCGGCTGCAGGGCAAGAGTCTCTAGGACTCGGAGCTTGGTGGCCAAAGGGGTTCAATCGTCAGGTCGTGTTCTGGCAAAGGTGACAACTTCTGGCAATACTGGGACATCTCCCACAGTCCGGGACTGGGAACCATCCACAAACCCTTGGCTTTGTGAGCACACGGGAGCAGCAGTGCAAGCTGGACAGGCTGTCCCACCTGCATGGGGATACCCCTGCCCATCCCTCGGGGACACACTGCATCCCCTCCAGACACTGAGAAGCCGCGTGGCAGTGCCAGCTCTGCCAGCAGCCCCCTCCTTCTGGGCACTGGTATTTTTGCCTCCATGTGCCAACACCTCTCATTCAAACACTGAAACTTGGGATACTCCCAACTGCCAACAGAGACACAAAGATGTTCTCAGTGTAAACTAAAGCTCATGGAAAAGGGTGGGAAGGCTGTAGTGAAGGCAGATGTTTGAGGCCCAGGCTGAAGCACCAGGCAAAATAGCCAAATGTATTCTTTAAACAGAGAAATAGCTCACAGGGGATGCACTAAATCACTGCATTAAACCTTGGGCGTTAACTTCTCACGTGAGGTTTTCACTACTGTTTTATGCTCATATACAGTTCACAACGTTAAGCAATGGAAAACTGGGAAAGAATCTCGACAAGGACCGAATGGGAAAGAGTCTCCAGGAGAGCTGTGCGCATCCCTTTGTTTTCCAGAGTTTTATGTAATCTGTAATTTCACCAGTGCTGAGAAAACACCGGCCAAGACAATAAAGCAGCTCTCTTGATGTTTTCCTCCACTCTGTGCTCTATATTTAGGCCCGGGGCTGGCAGACCTCTGCCCTCCCGCTCCATTATGGGCCTGCGGTGTCCCTGCTGTCCCCAGAGGGGATGTGGGCTGGGAAAGGGGCTGCTCACCTCCGTAGTAGAGTCCCGTGGCAGTGCACATCCGCCACTGTCCCTGATACATTCCGGCGGTGCTGGGGCTGCACATCTGCACGCTGACATCGGCCATCTCCTGCGGCTCCAGGGACCTCACCATCACCATGTTCACGTGGCCAAACTGGTCTCCACCGACATACTTCAGGCAAACCCCTGGGGGCCACGCCTCCGTCCCTGGGATTAGACAGGAGAGAGAATTACTGACAGTGCACCAGGAAAAGCTTTGTCTGTTTGTGTAAGACTGGATGAAACATGCTTGTTGAAACAGTTGTGCAATTGTTGGATGGTCAAAGGAAACCAAGATACACAGAACACAGCAGCAGTGGATGCTGAGGAAGCCTGGTTTTCAGAGCATGTTTAACTGGTGCATTTAGGGACCAGCAGAACAACTGATATTCCTATTTTAGTAATCTCTATGTCTTTGTTACACAAAAATTCCAAAGTCACAGTGTAAGAGCAGCAAAAAAAAAAAAAAAAAAAAAGAAAAAAAAAAAGAAAAAAAGAAAAAGAACTTAACCTACACACACCTCCCCTTCCCCAGGGCCAGAGGCAGAGACAAGGGCAGCGCTGTGTTGTGCGCCCCCATTTCTGCCTCCCTCCATGAAGCTCCTGAACCATGCCACATCAAATACCTGTTATTTATACATAGTGTTGGCAACATTTCCTTTCAGGGATTCATTTCTTTCTAAGCCTGTTAGGAGACTCAAGAGGAACTCATAGTTTGAGCTGTAACTGAAGTGCCAGCACTATTTCCTAAATGGAATTATTTATCTCCTTGCACCAACCCTTTTCTCAGGCTTGTGCAAAGGTGGGAAGAGTTATGAACACACGATTTATCAGTGGAGATCCATGTTTAGACTGCAGACACTGGGACCGACAGCGTGACCTGGCAATCAGAGAGACAGAAAACAGCTCCTGCGTGCAGGCACAGCTGCCAAAGATAACAACTGCTGGGGGAGACAGAAAGAAAAAGTGCTTCTGAGACTCATGAAAAATCAGTTTAGCACAATTTTCTTTTGCTTCTTCCCCAGTCATGTGACATGACTAAGCCAACGACTGAGAACAGCTCCTGCTCAGCTGAGGCTGACGGAAATGGCTACGGAAAGCCTGAACCACCACGAAGCTTGGAACTGCTCCATCTGGTCCGAGGCGAGCACGCTGGAGGCTGCTCTGACCTCACGTTACCTCAAGGAGCATCGTTTGCAACAGCTTGCCTGATAATTTAATCCCTGTGGATACTCCACTGAAGACATGGCAAAGACTGGTTTTCTTGCCAAGTCCTTATTTGTGGAATTCACAACCTCACAGGGAGAGCAGGATGTGCACGAGTGCAGCGGGATGCTCAGCACGGGGGATGTACCAGTACAGCTGGAAAGGTGCTGAGAGAGCAGGGCTCTGAAAGAGGAGCTGGGCGTCTGGCTGACCTCAGCCTGGGGCGTGGGGCACTTGAGCATGAAGTCTCATCTGCAGAGGTTGGCAGCCCAGCAACATGGTTTAGTTTAAATTATTTATATGATTTTTATCGGGTTTAATGGCTTTAGGCTTGCAAGGTGCCTAGAATGCTGCAACTGATAAGCTTCATAAAATGAAATTATGATTATGTCATTCTATTTCAGTACACTCATCTCTCAGGAGATGAAAAATTGCAGAGAGTATCCTGCAGAGCCAGCAGCAGCTGGGGGCAGAGTGGGGAGAGGAAGACAGGCTGTTAAATCCTGCTGCTCTTTCAGCAATGGTTCTACTACACAAACTGCTCTTTTGGCAGACAAGGCAGCACCGTTCTGCAGGTACCAGAGCAGGGCATTGCTTTTAACTGACACATATGAGAACCTGACTGAACTGAGCTCAGAGCTCACGTGCCTCAAACTGACAATCTCTGAACTCTGCCTGTCACACTCATCAGACCTGCAACGCTCCAGTGACACACGCCTCAGGTATTTTGTGTTCTAGAACTGAAGTCATGCAATCAAGGACTCCTGTAGAGCTGTTAAAAACCTTGGCGCTGCTTCAGTTATCTGCCTAACAAGTAGATATTATCTGGAAACACTACAACCCTTTGATACTATACCTTAATTAAACCAAAGAATGGTTTTCAAATGCTGCAGTCCTCCTCACACTGCAGAGTCATAACTAGCACGTGAAGCTGCCCTTTACTAACCCTCAGCAGCGTGGTTGTACCAAGTCCAGGCCTCCAGCACCACCGTTAGGGCACAGACGGATGGTCTGACAAGCCAGGTTCAAACCACACAGAAGCCAAAACAAATGTCAGCCTCGCCAGGAAATCCTAAGTCAAGATGAGCTCCTGTCCCTCATTTTAGAAGGCCCAGGATATCAGAGGGTGAAACATTCCAAGAACAATGAAATATCCCCTGAACTAGGATGCTAAATTAAGGCCGAATTTGCATCCAGGAAATGGTGCATCAGAGGAACAAGGAAGGGAGGAGTTGGAAAGGCCCAATATAGAGGTGTAGTCATAACACACACAAACTGAGACACTAAGAGTGGAGAAACAAGACCTGTCACACTTAGTAGATTTTTAAGAGCTGTATTTGGGACAGTTATAAAAAAACTGCCAGGCAACTTTTCACAGTACTGGAGTTTAAGCAAGTTCCACTTGTCACCCTTCCATTGTACTTTCAAACAAAAGGAGGCAGAAAAAGTACACTGAAATATTAAACCCTTCCTCTAGAACACATTCTCTATAAATCAGTGTTCTTAAACATCCCCCTCTTCATGAAATACTCTTAGATTTTTAGTGTGGTTTTAGTCTCTGCAATACTTGGATATTCAGCCCAAGTACTGCAGCTATTCACAAGCAGAAATACTGAGAGAGCTGAACCTGACTCGTGATGACTCCCAACATCACACCTCGGTGTGGGATTGTTCTCCCTCACACAAGTACAAGCAGGTCAATTAAATTCAGACACACAGTTTTAAATGTTCATGCAACATCCTGTCACTGCACTTCTTGAGGACAAGGGATTCCTTCGCATCCATGGATTTCATTTTCCTCTCTGACTGCATCCCACTATTATCAAGCACTGGGAATGCACTTTGCCCAGCCTCACTTCCTGGATCCCAGTCACTGATTTGACTTATTTCAAACTGGAATGTGGTCTCTCCAGCCCTGCATCCTCTCAGAACATGAAAAGGCAATTCTGCCAGAAGTGGACCTGCCACATGACCCTTGTGTCACTGCCTCCTTTGTCTGCAAGTTCCCTGTAGTTTGTTTGTGTGGTGGCACGAGGAACAAGACTGGTGACCTGACCGAGCTGCACACCACACCACAAAATCTCTGTGCCAACCCAAGAAGGGGAACTTGCATGGGCTGGCAGCACCTCAGGGTGGCTCCAGCCCAGGTGAGTGCACACAAGCCTCCTGCCTTGAGCCAGCATCCCTCCCATTGGATCCCAGCACCTGCTGCATGGGGTTTGCTGCAGTCCAAAGGCCTCACCTGTATTCTGTATCCTCCACGTTTTTGTAAACTGGGTATCAGGAGGGATGGACTCTCCTTCACCTATGGTGACATCTTCCACAAACGACATGGAGGGGACATTGATATTTGGACTCTCAAAATCATAGTAGGCTCCGATGGCAGCTTGTAGATTCCTGGAAAGGAAAAAAGCACATTACAACCTGAAGTACAGGTGGACCAGGCCCTCTGCACAGGTCATATGTCATCCTAAACAGTTCAGCAAAAATATCCAGATGGTAATAGCTCGGCTGCTCATGTTTTTTAAAGCTTTTATCTCTATCGTGTGTGGATTCTCCAAGATAAGAGAGCTCTAAATACAGATTTTTTTTTTTGCCAGGGACACAGGATCACTTTTCTACTCTGCTCCTATTTTCCCTGGAAATCTTGGAACTTGTAAGTCTTGGAGACCTCTACTCCAACAGTTCTTTATGAAACTTGCTGAACAGTTCAGGAGACACCGAGAGAACAGCTATGCCACAGGAGGCAAACACAGGGCAGTTTCTTCACACCAGTCTTGTTACCTCAGCTAATTTCAGAAGGACTAAACCTCTCCATTTTATTTTGGCATGCAAGGTCCAAAAAGAGCACAAGAGGAACAAAACACGAAGAACACTCTTCTGATAACTCTCAGGGCCAAAGGGCAGCAGTAGCTACAGATAGTAACTCCAGCCTTGCTGTTTTTGAAACATACCATCAGGTACGAACTGTTTATTCGTCAATAGTGCCTGTTCAGCTCTGGGTAGTCACAACTCACAGGAACTCACAAACCACCTGAGTCAAAAGTTCTCACTGAATAAAGATAAATGACAGTGCAAGTCTATGATATATTAAGGACATTCAGAAAGCCACAATGCTATTGATTCCTGAGCCACGGTGTAGCTACAATTCATGATAATTAATGTGAGAAGAGGAACAGTCAGGCAGGAAGAGGATTCATGAGCCTTAGCTCAGTTCCACGATATACTATTAAGTCATTACGTAAGTGTTTGGCAAGTCATGTAATTCCTCTGTTTATACATGTCTGAGAGGTTGTGGCCCTAATTTACATGTTGTGAGTGGGTGCTGTGAGAATGGAGATGAGTAAAATCTCCCCAAACGCAATGGGCATAACAACTGCTTTTTTTAATGCATGATTACAGAAATCTGTGTTGCTTTTTTTGAGCAGGATAGAAAAAAAAAAAAAAACAAAACCAAGACTTCAGGAACTGGGAATCACCACCTAAACCAAAGCCTTGCAGAAGCTGCTCTGTGTGGGCACAGTGACATATTGAGGGGCTGGATAGTGGTGGGGTGTCATGTGTCCAAGTCAGTGAGCCAAGGTGAAAGCAAGAGAAACATTTGCACCATGACCCTGAGCAAGAGCAAACACAGGGCTTGTGAGGCTGCTTGCCAGCTGGAAAGAGGTTTGAAACAGTGAGTAAAGAAACTGCCTCCTGTTCAATTCCTACAGTGTTTGTGGCAAAAAGCATTCAAATCAGACATTCTGGATAAAATCTGAACTGCATGGGAGCAGTGTCACTTTCTCCTCACAGAAAACTCAGGGGACCCGAAGTACAGCAGCTGACTGGGGGGCAACAGCAGGAGGTAGAGCAGCACTGGGGGCACTGGGAGACGACCCAAAGACCCATCAGTTTGGCAATCAATCCATCCATCACAGCGCCAGCAGATAATCGCTGTGTGAGTCACAGGAGTTCCTGACATTCTGCTAAGGAGACACTGGAGGAATGTCCTGCACAACATGGCCACGGGGATCGATGAGCAATTCAGCCACCCCAGCCTCACAGCCAGACCTTTGCCATCCGTGCCAGGCGGACTTTGGTCCAACACAGGAACCACCGGGTCCCATGCCATGGCCAGAACTCTGAATGCCAGAGCAGAAACCATTATTCAGCCTGAGGCGTTTTCTACTTAGGAGTGTGAGGGCTCTATTTAATCCCGCCAGCTCAGTCAAATGCTGCAGGAAGGGGCCATGTCACATTAGCCAGTAAACAGAGACAAATGCTCAGTTTTACGTCACCAACCGCCTGTTGCTTATACACTGCACAAGATTTACATAACTCACACCAGGGCTGTGCCAAGAGACTCCTGCTCACTCACCCAGCTAACACCATGAGCTGGAGCTTAGTTTGCACTATGATTTCTTCCTGTAGTACAGCAATCCAAGGCAAAAGGTATTGTAGGAGATACAAAAGACAGCAATGCAGCTCCTTCTCTTCCTAATCCACTACTACATAACTACATTTTCAGACGGACCACAACATCTTGTGAGTGACGATTCTGCAATCAGTGGTACTGACGTCTTATTGACATTGAGAGGAAAAAATAAAAGCTCTGAGGGGCAGATTTCTGCTGCAACTCTTTGTGAGGCAGCCTGGCTGTGTTTGTTTGCTGGGCTGCAAACAGGCCTCAGAAGGTAGTGGGCTATTTGTGCACATAGGCCTGGGGCCAGCACTGCCATCCCGGGGTCATATTTCAGTGCACTTTGCCATTGGGAAACAACAACACTCCTCTGCAGCATGGAGTTAAAAACTAACTAAAGAACAAGGCATGCTGGAAATAGATTTGCCTCCGTTTGTGATCCGATATTCCCAAACCCACCTCCCCACTCCCACTGTATGATCTGTGTGGTGGGGGGTGTTTGGGGGGAGCCCTTCTATGTGTTTCAATGCCTTTTGGACTCCCCAGTAGAGAACTAAAAAGAAGCTTCCAGAAACTGAAGAGCAATTCACAGTGGCAGAAGCCAAAGTCAGGATGACAAAGCAAATCTGCCTTGAGTTCACGTTCTTTGACACAGACAACCCCAGGAGACAGGGATGGAGTGGTGGTGGCTGCACTCTGTGCCACAGGCACCCCCAGCTCACACCTCAGTCCTGTTCTCGGCTCGCACGACCACTGCTGGCTCTGTCCCATTCCTCCTCCCAAGAGACAGTGCTCCCCCTCCTCCCTTGCCCAAGAACCCCCAAGATCAGCCGGAGGGCAGCACTCTGGGGAAAATGCCACTTGCAGAGGTGAACACTCTGCAGCCTAGTGATGTGCAGGCAGCTGAGCCCAAGCAGCACACCCTGCCACTCACCCTTCTGCCACAGGCACAGCATCAGTGCAGCTCACACCCAAATGTGACCTTAATGACAGAGATGCATTAGGGCAAACACACTCAGGGCCCTGAAATTTGTCTATTTTTAAATACATATTTGGGGTTTTTTAGGTGTTTACCCTTGTGCCCAGCTGTAATTGCATAGCCCCAGCTGCAGACACTGCAGGGACAGATACAAGGGTCAGCCCTCAGAGGGTCCAGTTATCATCTGGCTTCTGCTCACACATCCCTGCCTGCCTGATTTCACTCCTCAGTGTGACTTACACCACACTACTTACTCTACCCTCTGCTCTCTGCCATAGGAGATAAATTACTATTATAAACCAAACAACTCTGCAAATCCAGCCAGTGTAATTGACATGATTGAGCTCTCCTAATTACAGGGGTGGCCATGCAGCTCTTTCTTCACAGGGCCCTCCAGGTCTCAGGCCCTCCTTATGTTCCTGAAATTAAGCAATTTTTCCATTTTTAGAGCAGTCCCGGACCACAGCAGTTTGTAGCCCCGCCACACTTACAGAGCAGGTCTGACAAGATCCAAGCCCTAATTCCCGGGAAAAGCCTGCAGTCAAAAGTCACCCCAGTGATGGGGTGAGCCCACGACTCAGCACTGTGCTCAATTTTAGTCCTAAGAGCAAGACTTCAGAAAGAGAGAGGGGAGTAGGAAGCAAATACAGGTTGTAGCTCCACATCATCAACCAAATCCACTCTAACTCTGGGCATCCCACTCTTTCCTCTTCAAGGGCATCCCATGACTCTTGGGTGTCAAGTGCTTTTCCCACACAACACCAAACTGTTCCTTTCCAGATCAAGCCTTTTTCTCTGCTGCTTCATTTCAAGCCTCAGGAGCTAAATTACAATAGTCAAGTTAAAACCTTCTCTGCTAATAGCTCTGGAGACATCCCTTAACAACTCTTAAGTGTTAGCAACAAGGTGGCTCATCTTGAACCCTTCTTTCCCTTCCCAGTTTTTTCCAGACAGCCTTTTGTTATGTTAAACCAATATATTTAGGCATTAATTACTTAAAGTAATTCAGTGTTCAAAATTAAAAGAATCAGTTCACAAACTCGAGGCCTCCTTACACAACCTCCCTGTCCTGCAAACAACCAGCAGTATACGGGTAAATGGAAATTGTTTTTTAATTAATTGTATCAGACTTTTCTTAGGAGACTGAAGACACTGAAGCACCAAGGCTGTTGAGGCCTCAAGCAAAGCAGGGCACGGGCCCAAGACCCTCTACTCCCCAGAATATGGGGAATTCTTTCAGCATAGAGAAGTTCAGTATCTCAAAAGAAAAGCAGTACAAGCAGGTGCTTTGAACATACAAGATGAGAGACATTAGAATTTGAACTAT
Source organism: Corvus kubaryi (assembly GCF_017639235.1). Lineage (NCBI taxonomy): Eukaryota > Metazoa > Chordata > Aves > Passeriformes > Corvidae > Corvus > Corvus kubaryi. The sequence continues at coordinate 1,643,081 of NW_024582078.1, read as the reverse complement.
AAATGTTACAGGAATCTGCAAGCTTTCATTTATTGTCAAATTCCTTGACGAGAGAGCCAAAGAAAAAGATGCAATTTTTTTAAAGAACAGATTTTTGGGGAGTAAAAATTCAAATCAAATCACAAGCTCAAAATCCAGCCTGCAAATTTGCCTCTCTCTGGCTTCTGCCCCTGTCCACAGCACAGCATCCATCATGGCCCACTCCTGGGGAACACTGCAGGCCTCTGGTTCTCCTGAGCTGTTGGAGAACAGAGCGGACAGAATGCTCCCTGCAACACCCAGGGCACCTTCCATTTGGAATTTCAGATGGGATGCAGCCCTTAGGTCATGCAGAGACAGCCAGCAACGTTTCTTAGGTAACAAATGGACTTGGTCATTGTAAGGAAGATGCCAAGGTCTGTCCCATGGAGTGGGGGAGGAGCCAGGCAGGTGCCTGGGCTGGGAGGTGCGCTCTCTGCGTGCCCTCAGCACTCACAGGGTGCAGTGTTTTGTCATGAGCCAAGCAACTCAGGTGACATCTTCTGGAAATATGCAATGCAGAGACACTGGGCAGTGCTAAACAGCACAATAAAATCTCCAGCACAGAACATGTGATGTACGACACTTTGGACTCCTGTAACTCAAGTCTCCACCTTCACAGACCTCCTCTCACTCTCCAAATGCAGTGTGTAACCAGGCACCACAGCACCCCATAAGGTGCCTATTGTTAAAAAACAAAAAGAAATAGTGCAGCAGATGGACAGTTTCTCACTCCCAAATAATGGAACTTCTCTACATGATACAGGGGGGAGAGACTAAAAATGTATGGGAGACATCCAAGTGAGGCAACCCCTTTTGTCTCTTAGTTTCCACAATCTTAGTTGGATGTTCTTCAGCCCAGCTCCTGGGGACCTGGCTTGCTGATACTCCAGGCTGGGACATCTCTAACAGCTTCTATTGCTCCAGAAGCAGGAGATGCCTCACTCCAAGCCTTGGAGAAGGCCAAAGGGGGTGGAGGAAGAGACATGCACATCATGCTGCAGGAAAGCACTTCCACCTGGAGCTTTCAATTTCAACGTTCAATAGGGATGACACATAGCAATTAAGTGCAAAGTTTCAAGATGTTTTGAAGGACTGGAATTTTAATCAGTGAATATCTTTCAACAGACAGAATTTCAGAAAGCAAAACTTGTGTCAGTTTTCTTCGTTCTTGACCCCTATTACACTAAAGTTACACTAAATTCTAGGTATGAAGTTGGGAAACTACCTTAGAAGATGTCTGATGATGCAAAAGGACTGAGGGAAGCTGAAAGCTTTAAGATGAAGGAGGGAGGGGGAAAGAGCTGGCTAATTTATAGCTTATGTATTTTTCACATGAAGACACAGAAAAACATTTCATTGTCTTAGCAGCAGTTCCACACATAAGTGGGGTGTTCTAGGAAGAGGACAGAAACCTGCGGTAACAGAAGCAATCCTGTGTCTGCAGGAGCAGCACGAGGAGAGAAACTGAGAGCCCACAGGAGAGGCACAGCGTCCTCAAAGCACCAAACCATCAAAGGAACTCACTTTCCCTGAGCGGCTTTAATGTGCACAGAAACACCCAGAGCAGCTGCTGAAACCTTCTCGAGATACCCGCAAAGGGCTGAGCACATCACCTGAGCACAGTAAAACACCTGAGCACAACCCCTTGCCCAACAGCAGCACCACAATGACGGTGCTACAAGCAGGAGCCCTCAGAACCATCCCCAGCAGTTGATCCCTCCCAAAGCAGATGGTCCCAGCAGCTTTAAGTGGGGGGTAAAATATCCCGAGAATGTCCCAGCAGGAGCTGCCACTGAAAACAGGCAACAGCTCTTCCCAGTGGAAAGTCACTGAGAGCTGCCAGTACACAGGAGATTCTGTAACTGCCAATTCCTCAGTACAAACTATGTCACCAATCTATAATTGTCTGCAGGAAAGTGAAGGGGGATTAAGCTACAGAAACTGTCTGAGAACAAGTTGGGGCATGTAAGGCAGAGTTCAGCTGGACCAAAATTATATTGTACCCAATTCTGCTACAGTTACCTGCTTATGCTTCCGTGCCACAAGCACCAAATTTTTAAATGCTTTCTGTCTTGGAGCACAATTATAGTATGTTCCACAGTTATAAATACAATTTCTTTAAAGTCTAGATTTCATTCAAAATAATCAGGTCAAACATTTGAGCTGCTCTGGAGGAGAGGTGTGGGTTTGGTTTTTTCTACGCATTAGATAAAAGCTTCTAAGAAAATATTTTTAAATTGTTTAATTCTGTAATGTTGTTATTTTTAGTAGCACTAGGAGACAGCTGTGGACACAGAGAGGCAGCAGTCTGCGATGGTTCACAGGCACTAAGACATACCCACTATGTATCAAGTGAGCCACAAACAGACCAAACAGTTAAAAACCTCTTTTCCCTCCCCAACCCAAGGGTGTAAACGACCCTGCACCCGCCACAATCCACAGAGCTCCCCACACTGTCCTGACATCCTGGTGACAGCACATCAGCAGCCACCAGATCTGCTGCTGGGGTGCCACTTCTGCCTGTGAGAACAGCGTGTCACCAACTGGGTTAGAGTAAGAGGGACACCAAGTCCAAAGCCTCAGCTTCCCTCTTCCCTACTAAAGCTTATCAACACCCAGTCAATGTTTTGAGGCAACCTTTTTCACGAGATTTGGCCCAGCTGGTCACCATAAACAAATATTAACCTGACCAGAGTCACACCAAGACACAGATTGCTCAACAAACGTGTACTGAGTCACAGAAAGAACACGGGACTCTGGTCTCTGTCACCTGATAATGATGGGAAGCAAAGGAACAGGAACTCCCACCCACTGCTGTCACTGCTCCATGGATGCTGGGTGAGGAATGAAAACCCACAGGCATCCCCAAGGGAGGATGATTTATTTGGAAAATCAGGTCTCCTGTCTCCTCCATGACACGAGGATTCTCCACCAAAGGGAAGGGGTGTCAAAACTGAGCTCGAGGTCCATACAGAGCAGAGGGAAAGCTTTCCTCACATTTGTCAGAACATGGCTTCAGTCTGAAGAGCAGCCCAAACATCTGTTTTCAGAAGGACACCTGCATGCTGCAGGCATCTGCAAACACCTGAGGTTAAAAATCAGGAGCAGTGCTGATGTGAGCCGCTGTGGGAACCACATCCTGTGTGAGTAAATCCCCTTGACCGGGTCTGTTCTGTTCAATTCTGAGCGTCCTGACTTCTCACACAAATACACCTGAAGTATTTCTCTTGTACGTGAGTAGCACCTACACTTAGTGTAAGTCACGGGAAAAGCAATTAAACCCCTATTAGCTAAATCCCCAATCAAGTACATCCACTTCTGGGCAATACAGTTGTTTCACTGGATATAAAGAATTGGAACAGCCCACCCACAGGGATGGAAACGTGAATCTATAAGGCAATTTAAGCACAGAACTGCCCCACACCTGACACAAGACAGAACTAGGTTTTACTGCAGATTTCTGCAGTATTTTCAGAGATAAACTTAATCTTTATGCAAAACATCACCTTGGGAGTACTAGTTAAACCATGACACAGCCACAAATTCTCCTAAACAGATGAGAAAAACACAAGGATCCCCAGAAGAGATCTGACAACCTTACAAATAATGACCTTTTTCACCTAAAGCTGGATCCAAAAAGCTTTGTTACAATAATGCTTTTTTCCCCCCCACACACACTGGAAACCATTATTATCTGACACATTTCAATTAAATATCACACCTACTGCTCTAATAAAAATTCAGCTTTCTAAACAAAAGCTAAAAAGAGAATGTAAAGAAATATTACACGTAAATTACTGAAATATACATTAGTTCTTCCAAACTGGGAATCTCTGAGCCAACTGCACTAAAATATGGATTTTAAATCCACCACCATTAGCTACATCAAACTAATTCACTTTCTCACAGAATTAGAGCAGGTCCAAGCCTCTCACCCACAAAGCTGGCACACACTCCAATTAAAAGAAAATAATTCCTTTTTCTTCTCCCAATACAATTTCCACGCCAGCTTTAGAGGAATCTAATGACTTTTATGGAGTTCCAGGAGCTCCCTGTGAAGGCAGGCCAAGGCCAAAGGGGTTCAGACTCGCTTCTGCCCATCTCACAGATCACTGTGGAGCTGCAGGCAGCACGTGGGACTTTGCTGCGCCACAAAAATCCCTCCCACGAGCCCCCTCCCTCCCACCTGTGGTGGGGCCCAACACATGGAGGGGAGGGAGCAAAGCCAAGGTAACCGAGGGGGATTTGATCCTGGATGCAACAGCAGCAAAATGCCCTCCCCACTCTGCTGCCCAAGGTTTCCTCCAGAGAAAGAAACATTTTGGCGCCGAAACAGTTCACTTTTGGTTCTGCTTTTTGAACAAAAAAGTTCACTTTTGGTTTTAGGCCGAAAGCGAAAGCTCAGCCTCTCCCTCTGCAGCCCCTCTGAATGGAAAATAAATAACTAAATGTAAAGCAGTGTGATGTGTGTTGCTGTTGGGGAATGTACAGCCAGGATCTCAGGAATCGGATTTATGCAGCAGGAAGGCAAGAAGTAGGCACAGAAAACAGACAGAACTCTAGGAAAGTGTTTAATAAATACCAGGGAAAGACAAAGGGTTTAACCTGTATTTCCTGCAGATCAAGGAACAGCCTCAGAAACTTTGGATGCATGTGTTCAACCCAAAGCATTTTTGCAGCACTTAGTAAAACCAGCTGGCAGTTCCTTAGCACTGCCCAAGCCTGACAGAGGTCTGAAGGGGCACTGGGCATTCCTGGGAACTGGAGAAGTGGACACGGACTTTTAGAGGCTACTTACACGTATTCCTTCCCAGTCAGCCACTAATTTTTCCCCCCAGATTGGCCAAACAAGCTATTTAAAAATAATTCCTTTATTCCAGCAGTACAGCTAATTCACTGTAAATCCGTTGACCACAATTACTAATGATGCTGTTGGAAATTGTCTTTCAAAGCACATCAAACTCTGAGTGTTCCCTACAGTACATGAAAGACGCAAAGTGGGGAATGAACTGCGGGTCTGGAGATGACAGCTATTGCCAAAGAGCAGCTTTCACACCTGGGAACAAGTTCTAGTGAAACTATTTATGTCTTTGTTAATTAACTCACACATGGGACATTGCCACAGAGAACCTGGAATCCCCAGTGTGTGCATTTCTGTCACCCCACCACGAGCTCCCTCACCATTTCCTGCAGGTGAACATCAATCCCGATGCAGAAGGAAGGGATCATCCCTGAAGGAATGTGCCATGCCTTTAACACACGGAAAAGTGACCTGATGGTCTCATCGAGACAAATTATTTGCAGGACATGCTGGTGCCAGAAGGTTCTGACCCTAATTCCACCCCACACGAGGCAAACCTGGTAGGGCACCCGAATCACCTGGGCAGCGTGGATTGCACAGGGCCCCTCAACCACACAGGAAAGGCGCTTCCAGAACAGGAACACGTGTCCTGATTGTCCCTGCTGAGGGACAGCAGGGTTAGTGCAGGGTCAGCCCGGCTGGGCCAACGACCCTGTGGCCATACAGGAAGGGGTGGGAGCTGGGCAGTGGGATGGGCACAGGGTAGAGCTGCCAACTGGACACGCCAGCACGAGGAATAGCACCAACCTGGAAGAGAAGGAGCAGCTCCTGCCAGGCTGAGAACGGGCACTCACAAGGGCTCTGAGCCCTCTCAGAACAGTCCCAGCCCATGTTTGCTTGCACACACACCTCACCAACCCAACAGGCACGTGCCCATCCATTCACAAGGCTTACCAATTAGTGCTTCAGAAAAAAAGTGAAAACTGATGTTTTCAGAACCAAACTATTGAAGTTGGGAAATTAAAGCTATTTTAACCACTTTAGATCTTCTTCAATTGCAACTAAACATTTGAAAAGCCCTTGGTTCTGAGGCTGGATTTGAAATGCTATTATTTTAAACAAGAATTCAATATTCCTGAATGAAAAAGAACTGCTTCAGCACAAACCAGGAACACTCTGGCTACACAGAGCATCTTCAGGAGTAACTTTCAGGTTCAGCTCTGTTCCCTGCTCTTCCCAGGAATCCCACAGAACCCCCAGGATTACAGTGCAGTGTCAGATTTAGTCACATCACCAACACGTGGATGAGGTGGAAAAGCATCTTCTGCTGGGAAACAACCGTTTCTTCCAAGCAAACTCCTGAACTCCCTGAGACCTTCTTTCACATTGTGTCAGATTACAAAACACAAGGAATTACTTGCTATTCCCTTACTCCCTCTGCAGATGCATATTTGCCACTATAATTCAATACAGAGCCGTAGGAGGAAGGAAAGGCAAAAGCAAAAAGCTGACAAAGTTGTCTTATCACTGTTTATAAGCTCTACAATTCCATGCAAGTTTTCTCCCAACTGTTGATATCCTGACCTCCCCTTGGATTTCAGGTTTCAAAGCCGAGGTTTCTGGGTTTGATGTTCTACCTCTAAGCAAAGCTTAGCTAAGTGATCTCTGTTCACCGTGTCTGAAACACCCAGCACTCGTTTGCTCTCCTGCAGCCCCCACGGTGCAGAGCTTTTAGGTCAACACACTTTGGAGATGGGCTGAGAGGTGCAAGGGCTCAAAACGAGCCAAACCCTTCAACTCACACAGCAGCTGCTCCACAACATGCTTTTTACAGTTCCTGGGCTCACTGCACCAGAACACTCCTAGTTTCTGGTTTTCACCCTTGTACTGAATATCTCCCCTGTTTTTCTCGAGCTACAGCTTCCCTGATAACTTGTGCCTACTTTTTCCTTGGGCAGTGACACAGAGCCTTTATCGAGACAAACAGACACCGAGAGTCAGAGGATTTAGAGAAACCCTCAGTCCACAGGCAGACGCTGAGTTTTCCCCAAACACCCCGGTAACTCTCGCACGTGCACCGCGGCCGCTTCCAGGCTTCCACAGCGCCTTTCTACCACAATTTCCTTTCCTCTGAAGCTGTCTCAAAGTCGGGGCGTCACAGCCCGTCCCTGAACGCAGTCCCCGCTCCCTGCCCGCGGGTCACACGCCCCGTGCATCTGTTCGTCACTCTCCAACAGCTCCGCGGCCCTTGGACCGGCGAACCCGCACCCCGGGCCGGGGCCGAGAGTCGAGCCCCGTCCGCACCAGCCCCGTCCCGCTCCCTCACCGCCATGGGAGCCGCCTCCGGCCCCGCACCGCCCGGCCGGCCCGGGCACGGGGCAGACGGCCCAACACAAACACCGCCCGTTCCCCCCCGCCCCGGCGGGGCCCGGGGCCCTGGGGCGCTCGGGTGGAGGGGGGGCCGGGCCCGCGGCCTCTCAGCCCCGCGAGCCCCCTCAGGCCGTCCCGCCCGCTCTCTCCCCCCCCCCCCCCC
>NW_024582078.1:1629446-1635326 GCF_017639235.1 Corvus kubaryi | reverse complement strand
GCGGCGCGTGACGCCCGGCGGCGTTGCGTCAGCGGGGGCGGGGCGAGCGGCCGTCTCCGCCCACGCGCGCGCGCTGCCATCCATATATGGCGGCGAGCGCACGTGTTTGCGTATGCAAATGAGATGCCGAGACGTCACGCGGTGCCATGCAAATGAAGGCGCAACGCCCGCCGGGAGCCCGCTCGGTGGTTTCCCCCCCCCCGCAAAATGATGTTTTTCCTGCAGTTTTCGACTGCGGGAGGCTGCTCCCTGCGCGGCCGGTGATCGGAAGCACCGGGCGTGTTCCGTGAGGAAAACACGGAGGACAAGGAGACACGCCTTGGCAGCGCTGGGGGCCCCACTGAACCCTGCGCGCTGTGCGGCGGGGGGGGCGATGCCGGCGCTGACGGGTCTCTGGGCGGGCCGTGGTGGCGTGACCACACCGGGACGGGCGGGCGCATCACGGCTCCGCCTGCCGGGCGGGACAACGAGACAGCGGCGGCCAGTCGCAGTCACTTCCGGGCCCTACGGCAGCCGGCGGGGGTCAAGCAGCGGACGGCGGCGCCGCGCGAGTGCGTCACTGCGTGTGTGCGCCACTTCCGGCTGGCGGCGGCGGGAGCACCATGCCCAAGTGAGTGCGGGGCCCGGGCCGCGGCTGCCCGAGGGGCCGGGGCGGCGGTCCCCGGGCGGGGCTCGGTGCCTCTCGGGGGTCCTGGTGCTCCCCGCGAGCCCAGGGCTGTGAGGGGCGCGGATGACCGGGCGGGCTGAGGCCTGGCGCCGTGCCGGGTCATTCCGGGGCTCCGTTCACGCTCACAGCGCAAAGGGGGCTCTGAATAACCAGGCTTTTCCTCGGCAGGTTTTACTGTGATTACTGTGACACGTACCTCACCCATGACTCGGTGAGTACCAGAGCCTTGGCTTTAATTCTTTCGTGCATCAAGAGCATTAAAATAAACCTTACAGTGGCGTTACTTAGTGTTTCCCCCTTCCATGCACAAAAGAGGGAGAACATGCCATAGTCCTGGTGTTCTCCAGCGGGGCAGTGGCGGGGTAAGAGAAAGCTGCTGGGGGGGGGCTCAGGGCAGCCTTTGGAGAGTCAGCACTTATTGTGTTGATAAAACTTACATAAAGGTTTTGCACATCACCCCCCCCCCCGGGGGGGGGGGGACTGGGCACAGAAACAAACCTGCTTTATGCTGCTAAATTACACTAAAATCGTAATGAATCCCCGGTAACCTTAGGGTTTCTGTGACCTTTCCCAGCCCTCTGTGAGAAAAACCCACTGCAGTGGCCGGAAGCACAAGGAGAACGTGAAGGACTATTACCAGAAATGGATGGAGGAGCAAGCCCAGAGCCTGATTGACAAAACAAGTAAGGCCAATCTTTCCGTGACTTCAGCTGCCTCCCCTTTCCTTCCCCTGCCTTTCCTCCAGCTGCTCTTCCATGCTTCCACCTTGACTTTTCCTCACTTCCCTGGGGAGTCTTTGCTCAGTGAGTCACGAGGGAAAACTTGGAGTGTGGATCTTGAGTTCCTCGGGTCTTGGGCTGTCCTGGGGGAGCCTGAGGGCTCTGTCTACCACACAGGAGCTGAGGTTCCCTTCCAGGGCTGGTGGCAGTGTCTCCATGTCACTGTTCATGAGGGCTGTCGGTGCCACTGCCCTCAGTGATATCCTACAATGCCACACAGCACACTTGTGCTGCTTGGCAGTGGCACGTTCATGCTAAGAGCTTGGATAAGAATTCCAAAAGATAGGAAAATGGACATTAAAACATCTGGATTGTTGCATTTTTCACGTGCTGGAGTTGCTTGCCCTCAGTTGCCCAGTGATGTTTTTTTCTTGTGCTTAAAGGCTTGACTGAAGTGTGGCATTGTTTTCTCTGTCACTTCATAGGGTCCTTTTCCTCTTTCCTCTGAGGAATGGCTCTTTCCTCTGTGAAAGAAATACAAACACCAGATTAACTTTATGGCAGCATTCCTTGGCTCGTAGGATACCCCTAAGGATCACTGATCCTCCTCCCAGCTCCGTGCAGGACTGCCTAAGACTAAACCATGTGGCCAGGAGCATCATCCAGCTGCTCCCTGAGCTCTGACAGGCTCAGAGCCGTGCCCACTTCCCTGGGGAGTGCTCAGTGCCCAACCACCTCTGGATGAAGAGTTCTCCTAAAATATCCAGTCCAGACTTCCCCATACTTATTACCACAGGCCTGGGCCCTAGGGTATATCACTGTGTCCTGCAGCCATAGGGAGGAGGAGGAGAGAAGATCCAGTAGGCAGGAATTGTGCAGCAAGATTGATTTATTTAATTATTTTACAAACTCTTTTATAGACTTTTTCTTCATAGTCTAATTGGACAAAGGATCAGCCCCCCCCTTGGGGTGATTGGCTAAAATCCTAAAACATCCATTGTCAAAATATTTTTCTACCATACCATAAACAAGACTTTTCAAGGTTGCAGTTGTTTGGTTGTTTACATACTCTGCTACCTCTTCTGTGAGAGAGAAAAGTCTCTCACGGACTTAGAAAATAGCAAGAAAATCCTTGCTAGCAGCATTTTTGTATCTACACATACTCATCCTCGTTCTATTTCCCTTCGTCCGTTTTCCTTGCGATGCTCCCAACTTCCCCATCTTCTGCCTTCCTTCCAGTCAATACCAGTTGAATTTCTCCCCTTCCTCGCACCCCGTTTCCTGCTCCTTGCCCCTCCCCAGCCCTCGCCCCGTTGCCATTCCAGCACAGCATGTCCCGGTGGAACGCTGCGGATCCCGCGACGTGGTTGATTTTTTTCTCTCCCACCCACCCACCCACCCACCCTGCCCAGGGGTGTGACATCCACGCAGGAGCTCTCTAGTCCCAGCTGTAACAAGAATTGTCTCCAGGAGTCTCAGGTGCTCCCCAGGTGCCAGGGATGTGTCCGGCGTGGGGACAGCAGCGCACGCAGCATGACGTGACCGCGGGGCATGACACGGACGAGCGACCCGGCGCTTCCTCGGCCTAGTAACTGGTTTTTTTTTTCCCTGGGATTCTTTCTTTCCTTTTTTTTTTTTTTCTTTTCCCCCCCAATGTAGCGGCTGCATTCCAGCAAGGGAAAATTCCACCGACCCCGTTCTCGGCACCACCTCCGGCCGGAGCCATGATTCCACCTCCTCCCAGCATCCGTAAGTTTGGGGCACTTTGGGACTGGGATCACGGCCCTCTGGAGCTGTATTGCTTGTGTCCTTAGCTTGGAAAGAAAAGGCGTTTTAGCTTGAAGCCAAGTCATCTTGAGCTCGTGCTCCCACCGTGTGAGGGAGTTCTGTGTAAGATCAGTTCAGTCCTTACTGTGTCTGATTTCTGGGATGCTGGGTCCACCAGAAGCAGTGACAGCCCCTCATTCCATGGGGGTCCCGTGCAGGTGCCTCCATTAGAACTGCACAGTGGGTTGGTTTGGGTTGGTTTTTCTAAATACAATCATTTTGGTAACCTTTTGCCCTTGAGCTGGTGAAGGGCCCAGAGCCCTCCCAGCCCCAAGTCCCACTGTTGGGAGTGGCAGCTCCCTGTGCTGGGTGTGCACAGCTGGAGTTGGCAGCCAGCATATTCCTCCTGTGGTCACTTCCTAGCGCCTGGAATCAGGGCTGGCATGGAGGCAGATGTAAAGCCACTGAGGCATTAGTTACTGCCATGTGCTGTGAATAACTGCACTGCCCTTTGGTGGCTGAGAGTGCCAGTGTGTAACTGTTGTGTCTGTCCAGCTGGCCCCCCCCGGCCCGGCATGATGCCAGCCCCACACATGGGGGGGCCCCCGATGATGCCAATGATGGGCCCACCCCCCCCGGGAATGATGCCAGTCGGACCTGGTAAGTCTGGGATGGGGTAACTGTGCCATGGGGGGCTGGGTGGGGGGTCTAGGTGATGTTTCCTGTCCCACCATCTATTGGGAGCTCAGTGCTGGGCTGGTCACGCTCCGGTCACACCTGTGTCACTGTTACCCCTGCATGGAGAGACTACAACAGTTTTACAACCATTCATTAAAGCCTTTTTACTTCTCGTTGAGAGTTACCCAACCCCCTGTTGCAGCTGGAATTTTGGCTCTGGGAAGTCGTAGCTGTTCTCCCTCTGCTTTGAGCAGTAGTTGTTTAGGAGTTTGGTGCCTCCAGGTCTCGGGTTTTGCACAAAGGGCACATTTTTTGCACTAAATGAATTTTACTCTCTAAAGTGTCTCAGGGGAACATGTTCCAGAGAAACAATGGGCCTGGAAAATGCTTTATCAGAACTGTAAACTAAAATGTCTTTGATCCGTTCCACTCCTGAGCTTCCTGGCATTTGAGGAATTCTCAAGGGATATCTTTTTGGAGCAGTTCCCAGAACAAATCTGCGGGAGCACACACACACACACGTGCACTGAAAGTAGTGAAGTGTCTTTGCAGTTATTGTCTTGTGCTGGAAAGTATTCTTTTAAGTGTTTTTAAAGGCACAAGGTAAATGAGCAATCTGTGATGTTCAGCAGCCTGGTGAAAATAAATGGCAAAGTGAGATGGAAACCATTCTTTCAGAGCTGTGCAGCAGAACGCCTGCTTTTCCCTGGCAGAGGTGCTTGGTGCTTGTTTGCAGCACTTTTCTCCAAATGAACTTTCCAGATCAGTAATTAAGCTCGTGTCTCTCTTGAGTGGCTGGAAATAATTTGTGAATGAATGTTGTCAGAATGGGTGTATAACCCACGAGCTCCATTCCTCCTCTGCTGATGGCTGAGCTCCTTCGGGGAACGGAATCCATCTCTGCCAGGTCAGAGCTTGCAGACTTGGAAAATGGGAGTTCCCTGGAGCAGGGGAGAGAACCTGCCCACTGTACAGTGTGAAATTATCCCCTGTGAGGCTGGTGAGGCCCTGGCACAGGTTGCCCAGGGAAGCTGTGGCTGCCCTATCCCTGGAAGTGTCCAAGGCCAGTTTGGACAGGGCTAGGATCAACCTGGAATAGTGGAAGGTGTCCCTGCCTGTGGCAGGGGAGTGGAAATAAATCTTTAAGGTCCATCCCAACCCAAACCATCCATGTTCTACGACGACAGGGCAGTTGGTGCTCCCAAGACCTGTTCTCTAACCTGTTTTTCCCCTGGCAGCTCCCGGGATGAGGCCGCCCATGGGAGGACACATGCCAATGATGCCAGGGCCCCCAATGATGAGACCCCCCTCCAGGCCCATGATGGTGCCAACCAGGCCGGGAATGACCCGTCCAGACAGATAAAGGTGAAGATGGAGCTGCCTTTTCATATTAGGACCTTCCCTATGATGAACAGCACAGACCTGTGTCCCTGGGGTTTTGTACTGGGTGTGTGGAGGGACTTTGCTGTCACCTCAGTGTGCAGATGGACACACCCTGCACTGACTTGTACGAGGTCTGGCTTTTTGGGTGTCTCTTCAGTTGTATTACTATTTTTTTTCCCCCCCTTGAGTAATAAAAACAATAAAGCATTGATGTTGTTTCCATACGGACTTGGCGCCTTGTTCTGGACTGTCTCCTGGAGAAGAAAATAGAGGTGGGGAGCAGTGCTGGGCTGTGAGGCAAATTCAGGGCTGATGCAGGTCCTGGGGGAGCCCCTGGGAAGGGGGTCCTGGAGGATCCGGGGGCAGCTCCCTGGGGGTCCGGGTTGGTCCTGGAGGAGATACCAGAGGGGAGTTCCAGGGTGGTCCTTGGAGCCCCCGGGAGCGGAGTCCTGGGGGATCCCGGGGTGGGGTCCTGGAGTCGGCTCCAGGTGGGGGTCCCGGAGCGGGTCCCTGGGCGTCCGGGGACTTGCCCCGAGGAGGGTCCGGAGACTCCCTGTGGCCGCCCCCTGGGCACACACGTCCAGAGCGCGGCTGCGGCGGTCGGTGCGGACAGGGACGGGGGCGGTCGGTGCGGGCAGGGAAGGGGGCGGTCGGTGCGGGCAGGGA